>NW_011916926.1:0-1302 GCF_000151845.1 Pteropus vampyrus | reverse complement strand
CCGGGTTTGCTTCCTCATCCTCGGAGTCTCCGGGTTTTTGCGTGCGTGCTAGTGGCGAAGCGGCCGGAACAATAGGCGGTCCATGTCCACCAAGAGCACCACGGGCTCCACCCTGCTGCAGCCCCTCAGCAACGCCGTGCAGCTGCCCATCGACCAGGTACCCGAGGAGGCCCTGCTGGCATCGCGCCCTCGCCGCCCCCTCCGCGGCCGTGTGCCATCGCTAGGGACCTGCGACCCGGGGCGCGGGGCGCGGGCTGGAGCGGGGGTGGGGGGGGCGTCCCTGAAGGGAGGGGGCGACCCGCCTGTTATTGTCCGTCCGCCGCCTGGCGCCGGCCGTCCCTCCCGGCGTGCCCACCCAGCCCCCACCCAGCCCGTGCCCGTGCCGCCCGGGGGGGCTCGGCACCGACGTGCGCGCATGCATACTCGGCCCTGTCCCCTGCCGGAGCGGCGCCGGGCCCGGGGCGTGCGCGCATCTGGCGGCCGGCGACCCGCAGCCCCCAAGCTGCCCCCGGTGCGAGCGGGCACGGGAGGAGGCGGTGTAGACAGCTGTGCTTTGGGGAAGCCCGGTGTCTGCGCTGTGCGCGTGGCGCCCGGTGTCCCACGGGGAAGCCGGATGGATGTGCCTAGGTGGAGAGCGCTCTAGGCAAGGCGCGTGTGGTGCGGAGGAGGCCAGCTTAGGGGTCAGCTACCTGCTTGCGCTTTGGGACAGTTTGCGTTGAAGTGTGGCTAATAGAGAGGCAACAGTTTGGGGGAAGGCAGAGATTATGAAGAAAAGTCAGTGAGTCAGTAATCCAAGCAGTTCTAGCTGAGGAAGTTGCAACCTTGTAGCTAGAAGAAGCCACCCTATCCCCTCTCTGCCAACACTCGAAAAAGCCTTTGACACATATAGGGAAGGGTGTCATTTAAATGAAGGTAATTGAGTTTGTATGAAAGGCCTAAGGATTATTGTGAAACAGTATTGTGTAAAGCAACGTCATGATTACTCAGAAAAGAAAGTTTGGAAGTATTTTGTCAGAGTGACATTTAGGGAAGTTGTGGATGGGGACAAATGCTCTAGCCCTAAGCTTAATGTAATTAACTGAAAATTTTGCTGAGAGATATTCAAGTGTTTTTGATACAGAAGCGTTTTCACTTTACAAGGGACCCTGCTTCACTGTCCCCTTGAATGTGTAGCTGTCATCGATGTCGCCGGGGATTTCATGTATAATACAGGATTCCTCTGGTCCAGGCTGCATCTCACAGCAGCGATGATGTGACTCCTGTGCCTGACATTATGACACCAGATGCTTTGTGCTCTGTTGA
>NW_011916925.1:0-2005 GCF_000151845.1 Pteropus vampyrus | reverse complement strand
CATAGAATTCTCTTCACTGGCAGGAGAGAGAAAAAAGTTAAAAAATACTCACTATTCATAATTTTATAATATCACACTTGAATCCTATCTTCCAGATATAACTGTGAACATTTCATGTGTGTATATCCTTCTGTCTCTTTCTATAAAATTATCTATCTATCTATCTATCTATCTATCTATCTATCTATCTATCATCTATCTATCTATTATCTATCTATCATCTATCATCTATCTATCTATCTTCTATCTATTCAGATGTTAATGATTATTGTACATTATAATATACCAAAGAATATACTTTAAGCCTCCTTCTATGTCATTAAATATTATCCTAAAATAGCATTTTAAATGGTTGTGTTGTCTTAAAATATTAAACTATACTATCATTATCCTATTGTTCATAGTCAGTTTTGTTACTAATAACTTGGCTAAGTATTCCTATAGATTCATTTATACATTTGTTCATTGTTTTTTATAATATTTTTATTTTTCAACTAAGTTGGCACACCATATTATATTATTTTCAGGTATACATAGTCATTAGACATTTATATAATTTATGAAGTGATCACACCAATAAATCTAGTACCCATTTGATACTACACATAATTATTACAATATTATTGACTACATTCTTTATGCTGTACTCCACATTCCCATAATTATTTTGTAACTACCAGTTTGTACTTCTTAATTTCTTACTCTTTTCCACCCACCCGCAACCTACCTCCCACATGGTAACCTTCAAAATGTTCTTTGTATCTAAGTAGTTGTTACTGTTTTCTCTGTTTGTTTGTTTATTTTGTTCTTTAGATTCCACATATAAGTGAAATCCTATGTCATTTGTCTTTAATTGACTTACTCCACTCAGTACAATGCCTTCTAGGTCCATCCATGTTGTTGCAGATAGCAAGATTTCATTCATTCATTCATTCATTCATTCATTCATTTATCTATCTTTATGGCTGAATAATATTCCATTGTATATGTGTACCATCTCTTTATCTATTCATCTATTGAAAGACACCTCGGTTGCCTCCATATCTTGGCTATTGTAAATAATACTGCAATGAACATATGGATGCACATATTCCTTCAAAGTAGTGTTTTGAGTTTCTTCAGATAAACACCCAGAAATGGGATGACTGGGTTCTTCTCTGTCTCTTGTTATAGTCTTTGTTTCAAAGTCTGTTTTGTCTGATATAACTATTGCTATCCCAGCTTTTTTTTTTTTCATTTCCATTTTCATGAAATATCTTTTTCCATCCTCTGACTTTCAGTCTGTATGTGTCTTTTAATCTGGAGTCTCCCGTAGGCAGCATATGTAAGGATCTTGTTTTGTTACCCATTTGGTCACCCTATATTTTGATTGGAGTATTTAATGCTTTTTCATTTGAAGTACTTTTTGATAGATACATAGCTACTGCCATTTTATTTTTAATATTTTTGATACTTTTTCTTCTTCTTCTTAAAGAAGTCCCTCCAACATTTCCTATAACACTGGCTTGGTGGTAATAAATTCCTTTAGCTTTTTCTTGTCTGGGAAGCTCTTTATCTGTACTTTGATTCTAAATGATAGCTTTGCTGAGTAGAATAACCTTGGTTGTAGGTCCTGGCTTTTCATCATTTTGAATATTTTGTGCCAAACCCTTCTGGCCTGCAAAGTTTCTGTTGAGAAATCATTGATAGTCTTATGGGAACTCCCTAGTAGGTAACCGACTGCTTTTCTCTTGCTGCTTTTAAGATTCTCTCTTTGCCTTTATCCTTTAGCATTTTAATTATGATGTGCCTTGGTGTGGGTCTCTTCGGGTTCATCTTGTTTGGGACTCTCTGTACTTCCTGGCCTTATCTGTCTATTTTCTTTGTCAGTTTAGGGAAGTTTTCAGTTATTATTTCTTCAAATAGGTTTTCGATTCCTTGTTCTCTCTCTTCTCTTTCTGAAATTCCCATGATGCAAATGTTGGTATTTTTGATGTTGTCCCAGAGGTCCCTTAAATTATCATCA
>NW_011916924.1:0-2088 GCF_000151845.1 Pteropus vampyrus | reverse complement strand
TCATGAGCTGGACTTCCAGGCACCAACAATCTTAGAATTACTAGAATTCTCTTTTCCTCAAAATTGAGTGCTCATAAAAATATTATGACAACAATTGGCCTTCTAAATATGAACAGGGTCTAAATCTGGATTGGCTGAATATCATCATCCCATTAATACCGTCGCCTAAATTGTGTCTTACTGAACTTTGGGATAAATGGTGTTTTCCTTGAAACAAGATTTCTCAATAATGATAGACTATTTCTATTTACTAAGCCTAAATTTAGGATTCCTCTGTATTTCTACTCAGTGATTGATTTTTATTTTAGTTGCTGAACTAGAAATGGTTCTAGAAAAAATCAAAGAGCAAATTCTACAGAAATCTTATCTGAACATCCATCACCCACTGACAGAGCCACCTTCAGGGAAAGGAGAAATTGGCACCACGTCACTGTGATGCTGAGTACACCCCCTTTGGTTGACCCCACTCTGTCCATCTCCCCGGAGGGCTTTGTCCATGTGTCATAATGCTTACGGTCAGCGTGAGCCCCTCTCTCTTATTCTTCATCTCTCATAATAAGTAAAACTCTATTACGTGCCACTTCAATCACACTTCTGAGATTGAATAACAACCTGACGGAGAGGAACCTGCCTGGGGTCGTGGTTATTGTCACAACTTGATTTCAACTTGGGGAGAGGAAAAAACGGTCCAATTGATTTTCCCTGTTCCCAGTGATTCCACGGAGAGACTGAAACTAGCTCAGAAAAGAATGCAGTCCGTCAGGGAAACCGGGCATAGCTCTCCCCTCCTCCCACCAGGCATGGGTTGTGTAAACAGCAGATGCTCTGGCTGGTGGCACACACAGCCTGCCCTGGGTTCTCAGGGCACCACAGAGAATGGCGCTCCATTTCACCTGGGGCCACAGGTACCTCCCCAGTGTGTGTGGGGGGGATGGGCCCCGTGTTGTGAAAATCTTACTTCCATAGGCACCTCTCAAAACCCAACTGAAATTGTAGGAAGTTTGAGAAGCTAAAAAGACTTTCCCAAATCCAGAGTGCTCTTCCCCACACACCATTGCTTCTTCAAAAGTCTCTGAAATGTATTTGCACACCCTCCCACTGGACCCACCTCCCCCCACCACAATATTCCTGTCTCAAACGCAGAGTCTCTGTCACATGGAGCCCCACCCCACACACACTCCTCAAACAACACCCCCCATACTCCTTCATTAGTGTGGCTAAGCCTCTTGTTTCTCAGAAGCTTTCTTTCATCGTGTAATAACTCCCCCCACCTCCCTAATCATGACCAATACCAAGAATCTTCTTCTTCCTTTATGTCTAGAGAGGGGTGCTTTGTCCAGCTGTGACCCACCACTGATTTCCATCTCTACCCTTGGCTTCACTCATAATTGTGCACAGTATGTAGGATTTCTGGTTTATGGATTAGGTGTGTCATGGGCTCAGCGTTTCCTTCAAAAGCCAAGCTATGAAGGACACCTGTAGACCCAGCCCGCAGCATCACATGATGCTGGTACTGATGTCAGAGGTTTTAATAAAACTCTTCAATTTTATTATGATAGTAAATATTTTTAAAACACTCACTATGTGCCAGATACATTAAAAGTGCTTCAGGAGAGTCATTTAACTCTGTTAAGAATCCCGAGAATGTAGGTCTAATACTCTTTCATCCCCCTTTACAGATGAAGAAACTGAGGCCCAGAGACGTCATTTAACTTGCCCAAGATGACAGAGCTAAGGTAGGCTGGCTCCAGAATCTGTGGTCTTAATTCCTGTATCAGAGAGAGGCTTGAGGAGTCTAGATGGCTGCCCAAGCTCTTATCTCTGTCGGGAAGTTGACCTAGGACTTCAGATCTCTGATGTCCAGTCCAGCAATCTTGGTCCTTACAATATTCCCTGGTTCTGCCAATCAGATCTTCTCACCTATAAGATCAGTCATTTGAGGTTGTGTTTGCTCGTCTAGTTCATATTAATTCACCCCATGAGGATCTAGAATCTATTCAGCAGTTTTTTTTTAATTGAGATATATTTACGTATAACATTAATTACAGTTGTACAACATAATGATCTGATATATGTATATATTGTGAC
>NW_011916923.1:0-2423 GCF_000151845.1 Pteropus vampyrus | reverse complement strand
TCACTAAGGTGCTATCTATGTTCTCTTTCTTAATCTGAGGCTGGGTATACAATTATGTGCATTCATTGTTGGAAAATGCATTAAGCTATATGCACACGACTTGTGCACTTTCCTAAATGTATGTAATATTTCAGTAAGAAGACTACAAAATCACAATTCTAAAGCCTTTTACTTAGCATACTATGTTACCTCAAGATAATTATTCCATCTGATAATTATGCCATTCAAGATTAAACTGAGCACAATCTAGAGCTCTACTGGGTTTGGAGAGCATGGTTTAAAACTCCTTCAATAAAATAATAATCATAGCACTAAAATCACATTAAAATGAAATGCTTTAATGTTTATATGTCTTTGTGCATACTCTGTAATTTTTCTTATTTATTATAATGTTGAAATATGTTATACAATAAATAATACTGATTCAGATTATATTCATTAAGATAAAAATAAGAAATTTACTTAATTCAAGATTGTCTAGAACTAAAGCAAAAAGCCAAACCTACCTTTAGTAATAATAAATAATAAGAAGAAGTAACCTTTACCAAGGGCTTACTATGTTCAAGACAATTTTAGTCTTCGATGAGTATTATTCCATTGAATCTTCTGAACAACCCTGTGAAGTTTTATAGTCCTTAAACCCCACACACAATTTCTACCCAAGTCACACTCAGATCACTTCATTACAGACTACATTATCAGCCATCAGTATATCAAAATAAGCATAGCAAATGTAATTTGTGAAGTGACAGCCCATTGCGATAAGAGTTTAAAGAATGATTTTTAAGTAAAAAGTTATTGAAAATGATCACCACTCCCTCCAAACCTACTCTGCAAAAGTTAAGAAATGACTGATTACTCATAATACTTGCTCATTTGTGTCCTGACTCATTTGTCATTTGATATTATGATAAAGGAAGGTACCAGTACAGAAAGTTAACCGAAGCTTGTCAGCGTGCTGCACAGAATTATCTATAACAGAATTTAAAGGAGTTGATATGAATTGGCTCTAGTTAAAGACCCTTATTTGTTGAGGATAGAATTTATTATTATACTGCATAATACCAAAGAAGCAGGAATAATTACATCTTTTAGAACACTGTTTTGATGTGCTACATTAAAGTTCTCTGTGTTGGGCCTTTGGATGGGGCAGGGGAGAAGAGATTCTTCATATACGGTTCTAGTTCTTATTTTCTAAAAATGTTCATGGACCATTTCTGAGATTTTGAAATAGAAATTAGATAATTTTTGTTCATTTAAATGTGCAAATTATGTAAAAATGAGTCGGGATAAATTTTACAAATCTAGGTAAAAATTAGACTACATCAAGAGAGATATAACTTACCTGAGGTCATAAAATCAATTTTTTAAAAGTTTATTTTAAAATTGACATGAGATGCCCTAATTAGGCCTATCTAGGATTAAGTAATCTTTAAAAATTGTCCTTGAAGAGCCCATGTTCCATATGCTATATAATGAAAGCATTCTGTGTTAAGAATTGGGATCTTGAACCCAACATGCCCATGGTAGTAATAGATTTCTGGTGTTTGAGAGCCCACCAAATGTCCTTCATGAGGTTCAATTTGTTCTTTTGTGGTTCACTTGCTTATTTTGGTTTTACTATCTCAAAGATTAAATAATAATAACAAACACTTCTAAAGTACTATGTTAATTATATGCCTCTACTTTTACAAGCTATCTTCATAAAATTCCCTTAAAATAGGACATGATCTATTAAAACAATAAAATAATTTACTCCCCACATATTTATAAGTAATCATATTATTGTCCCCCCACTCTCACTTCTGTTGAGTTAAAATGTGAACACACACAGGTCTGTGAGCTGACAGTGTGTGGGGTTTGCTTTTGTATTTTGAGAAAAAAGATCAAAACATTTCTCTCTTTCTGTTGGGATGGTTCAAAGGATGGGCTTTCATTCATTTATAGACCAGTATGGATGCGTGACTACTACATGGCAGACATGACGTTTGACACAAATAAACAGAGAGGAGGGGGTGTGAGAGCAAAGACTCCAAGGCTAGCGGGCATAAGAATCTGGAGAGAAAGAGAAAGGGTATCAGAGGGCTCCACTGGGACCAGTAAGGGCTGACACAGCAGTGCAGGCCCTAGAAGAGAGGACTTGACAGAAAATTTTCTCTGTAGACTCAGTACAAGCAGTGTTTTGGCTTTGTTTGTTTGTTTGTTTGTTTGTTTGTTTGTTTCTCTCTCTCTTTCTCTCTCTCTCTCTCTCCCTCCCTCTCTCTCCCTCTTCCTCTCCCTCCCTGCCTGCCTGCCTCCCTCCCTCCCTCCCTCCTTGCCTCCCTCCCTCCCTCCCTTCCTCCCTTCCCTTCAAAATCACATACATCCTGCCTGGCTACCCTTCCCTCCCCGCCGGAGGGAGACATAATCTTGCCTTGGTTGAA
>NW_011916922.1:0-2101 GCF_000151845.1 Pteropus vampyrus | reverse complement strand
AGGGAACATACCTCATCAACAGAATACGCCATATAGGACAGACCCACAACTAACATCAGAATGATCAGAGTCTTCTTGTGAAAAGCTAAAAGCCTTTTCCATAAGATCAGAAAAAGACAAGGATGTCCACTTTCTCCACTTTTATTCAACATAATATTGGAAGTCTTAGCCCCAGCAATCAGACTTGAAGAAGAAATAGAGGGCATCCCAATTGGAAAGGAAGAAATAAAATTGTCATTATTTGGAAATGACGTGATATTATATAGAAAGAACCCTAAAGATTCACCCAAAAATCTATTAGAACTGATAAGTGAATTCAGTAAAGTATCAAGGTATGAAATTCATATTCAGAAACTGGTTGTGTTTTCATACGACAACAATGAATTATTGGAAAGAGAAATTAAGAAAAAAAAGTCCCATTTACAATTGAATCAAAACAATAAAATACCTAGGAATAAATTTAACCAAAGAGGTAAAAGACTTGTACTTCAAAAATTATAAGACATTGAAGAAACGGAAGAAGATACAAATAAATGGAAGCATATACCATGCTCATGGAGAGGAAGAATTAACATTTTTTAGTGTCCATAGTACCTAAAGCAATCTATAGACTCAGTGCAACCCCTATCAAAATACCAATGGCATGTTTTACAGAACTAGAACTAAAAATTTTAAAATTAATATGAAAGTATAAAAGACCGCAAATAGCCACAACAATCAAGAGAGAAGAACACAGTTGGAGGTATTACATTAACCCAATATCGAACTATATTCCAGAGCTATAATAATCAAAACAGCATGGTACTTGCATAAAAACAGAGATATAGATCAATGGAACAGAATAGAGAGCCCAGAAATATACCCATACCTACATGGTCAATTAATCTATGGCAAAGGAAGCAAGAATATACAATGAGATAAAGAGAGTCTTTTCAATAAATGATGTCAGGAAAACTGGACAGATACATGCAAAGAAATGAAACTAGACTACCTTCTTACACCATATACAAGAATAAACTCAAAATGGATTAAAGACTTAAATGTAAGACCTGAAACCATAAAACTCCTAGAAGAAAACATAGGCAATAAACTCTCTGACATTGCTCTTAGTAATATATTTTTTTCTGATATATCTCTCAGGCAAGGGAAATAAAAGAAAAAATAAACAATTGGGACTACATCAAACCAAAAAGTTTTAGCACAGCAAAGGAAACCATCAACAAAATGAAAAATCACTTTACTGAATGGCAGAAGATATTCACCAATGATAGATCTGATAAGGAGTTAATATCCAGAATATATAAGGAACTCATACAATTTAACGCCAAAGAAACAAAGTCAGATTAAAAATTGGGCAGTGGATCTCAATAAATATTTGTCCAAGGAAGACATACAGATGACCAATAGATGTATGAAAAGATGCTAAGTTTATAACATATGCTCAGCATCACTAATCATCAAGGAAATAAAAATTAAAACCACAATGAGATATGACCTCACATCTGTCAGAATGGCTATCATCAATAAATCAACAAACGCGTGTTGGCAAGCATGTGGAGTAAAGGGAACCTAGTTGCCCTGCTGGTGGGATTGCAAATTGATGCAGCCACTATAGAAATAGTATGGAGGTTCCTCAATAAATTAAAAATAGAACTTCCTTATGACTCAGCAATTCCACTTCTAGATATTTATTTGAAGAAATCCAAAACACTAATTCGAAAAGATATATGCATCTCTATGTTCATTGCAGCGTTATTTACAGTAGCCAAGATATGGGAGAAACCTACATACCCATTAATAGTAATTGGATAAAAAAAGAAATGGTATATATATATATACAATGGAATATTACTCGGCCATTAAAAGAATGAAATCTTACCATTTGTGACGACATGGATGAACTTGGAAGGTATTATGTTAAGTGAAATAAGTCAGACAGAGAGAGGCAAATACCATATGATTTCACTTACATATGGAATGTGAAGAACAAAATAAACAAAACAGTAACAGACTCATAGATACAGAGAATAAACTGATGGTTGCCACATTGGAAGGAGGTTGGGAGGCTGGCTGAAAAAGGTGAAGGGATAAGAAATACAAT
>NW_011916921.1:0-1064 GCF_000151845.1 Pteropus vampyrus | reverse complement strand
GCATCTGGGTGCATCTGACATGTGCGAGGGACCAAGGGCAGCCGCAGACACAGGGCCCTGGGCTTGAGTCACGTGCTTAGTGGCCCTTGGGCCGGGTTCGCCTGGGGAGCTGAGCTGCTGCCTGCCGAGGGTCAACGCTTCCCAGGGCTGCGCTGGGCCAGCGCGAGTGCCCCCTCTGCCCCCGGGCTCCGCATGTCAGGCCACGGGGAGGTGACTGCCCCTTCTTGATGCTCACAGACCTCACACACTAACTGCTCGTCTACAGTGCATTCTGAAGCCTGGCGGCGTCCCATGAGAAGGATATAATTCTGGTAGTGAGTTGACAGTTCAGCTACAAAATTGTCTTGTAATACCTGTGCTCCAAACCTTAAATAAAGGATGACAATGCTGGAAAAAAGGGGGGGGGGGGCGGGAGAATGTGTGAAATATACAAAGAAACAGCACTGGCTTCATTATAACCCATTAACGAGTCGTTACAGTCACTCTGTTAACAGTTACAGTCTAGTCCCTATTATTTCCGCATGGAAACTTGCCCCCACACACGCGTGCACACCCAACTTGTGCCGCTGGGTGCTCGGTCTCAGATCCAGGAGGGCCAGCCGCTGGGACAAAATCAGCTAGCCCTGACACCCGCCATGTCACAGTCTTGGTCAGGGCCTTGAAGCATCACCTGGGCACAGCCCCTCCACTGGCCTCTCTCCCTCAGTCCTGTTTTCAAGGCTGTCCCCTGCGACAGTTACCAGCTCCCCTGAGGGAAGCCCGCCTCCCCAGTCACATTGCCCTTTCTCCACAGTGACCCACACAGTGAAGCAGACACCTGCCTCCGACACGCGACAACGGAGGCTCTGATAACGGGGGTCCAGGCTCGCCCCTGAACCACCCATGACCTCCACCAGCACCTCGCCTTTTGTCACCCTTCCCTGTGGTCCATTCTCCACAGGCAGCCAGACTGACCATTAATAAAAATGTAAATCAGCTCCCTTCCCCTCTGGCCTAAATCCCTCTGGGGGTTCTCATCACTGCAAACACCCTGACTGCTCCGGCGGCCCCCCTCCCTCCCGTGA
>NW_011916920.1:0-1799 GCF_000151845.1 Pteropus vampyrus | reverse complement strand
CACAGGTTTCCTGGGCTTGTGAATGTACTCAACTCATCCAAGGGCTGCACTAAAATAGGATTATTCTCTTCTTTTGTGCCACTCTGTTCACACACTCACACACTCACTCACACACACACACACACACACACACACACACACACAATCACTCTACCGCCACACTCTTTTGTTTCCTTTAGCACTTATCAATACCTGAAATCATATATTTGTTTACTCTTTGTCTTCCCCTCCATGAAAGTAGAGAATTTTATGTTGTGTTTCCTACTATTTCTCCAGCACTTGGAGCAGTGCTTGGCATACAATAGGCGCTCGGTAAATATCTGTTGAAAGAATGAATTAATCCAGCGGAAGGGAACAAAATTAATGGAGTAGGGAAGACCAATCAGAAAGAATTAACCCAAGGATATGTTGGACTACCAAAATTCATTCATTTAAAATTACTGGTCGTTTGTTAAACAGCCAACGCTGTACACGTTACACCAGATATCTACTCTGAAATACTTGAAGACAATGCCCTTTTGTGAAGTAGAAAGAAAATACACCAATTGTCTGAAATACTGGCAATGTACTTAATGCTATTCGAATGTCCATTATAGTTGTAATGGAAACTCACACTAAGATTTCTACCTGTCGGTAATTTTCTTTCTTGAAACTGACCAATGCAATATAACTATTGGTTCAACCATTCATAATATTAGATCATTTATTTTTCTACTCAGCAAACATTTCAACAATGCAATACTTATTATATACGAGGCATGTGCAAGAGTTAAGGAAATCAAGATTCTTGAGCTTATGGTCTACTGCCAAATAAAAGACCTCACAATTGGATAACACATTAAAAAAATTAGTTTTTCTTCTATAAAAGGAGCCCTTAAATTGACCTTTCATATATTTGCCACTTGTCTTTTGTGGACGGCTACAAGGAGGTAGCTTTTAGAACCCTTTAGAACTTGGGCAAGTAACCAGTATGTATCTGCACAGAATTCTGAATGACCCTCAGAGTTCAGAAACGTTAGATAATGATAACTAAACAATCTCAGAAAAAAAGTAAAGATGCTATTTCCTTTATGTAGTTTAAGTATTTAAAATCAAATCTCAAATATATATACATATATATGTATATGTAAAAAATAATATATACAATGTTGGAGAGCTAGATACTAGTTACTGGTAGTTATCTGAAGGTGAAGAGATAAGAGCTGATTATTATTTTCTTTTATATGTTATCTCTTTTCTAGAGTGAACATGTTTAACTAGTGAACATCAATTAACTAGGAAGCTATTTCCATGCTGTTTCAACAACTGAAATCAGTCTACAGATCAAGTCCATATTAAATGTGTCTAGTTCTCGTGACGATTAACATTGTGCTTAATGTAGGACCTAGAGAAGCAAAAGGCCCATTATTGTGGTTGGTGTCTGTGGCATCTCGAGTTTCCTTCTCCTGAGCTTTTCTATTTTTTTCTTAGGCTGACGACTGTTTCCTCTATAACACTCCCCCAGGAGTTTGTGTGAGAGAGAAGAAACACTATGTGAGTGTCCCAAGGACTAAAGCCTGTTACACACTCAATGAACTTATTTCTTTGGGATATTTTTCCATGAACGACAGGGTCCCTTATATCCCCGCTAATACCCAAAACAGAAAAATATCCGTTTGTAAATTATACACAAAAGGAGACAAATCACTTCTTGAAAAATAATAGTAACAGCTAACATCGAGTACAGGCATCCCTGTCACCCCATGCGAGCACCCCGTCATTCTCACAGGCGTGGTCCTCATGCTCTCCTCGCCCCTCCA
>NW_011916919.1:0-1760 GCF_000151845.1 Pteropus vampyrus | reverse complement strand
ATTCGCCTTTAAAGCTTATTTTATTGAATATATTATATAATGTGAAGTACTCTCAGAGTTTCCTTCAAGTCTCTGGATATGTTTTCAAGGTTGGGATCTTTATCTGTCTTCTCTATGTTCTAATCCTTTCCTTTATTTTTACTGCAACATGTTTGCATCGTTGAAATGCTATTTTTTTCACTGTGCTTGTGGTAATACACAGATAGGTCTGTTCTGATGTCAAGCAGGTAAATTCTCCCAAATACCTTCCCCACCTGTCCATTTTCCTAGGTTCTGCTTTCTAAAGTCTTTTCAGTAGCCTATCCTGGTGAGAAGGGAAAGAGCTAGCTGGGGCAGCATGAAAGCTCTGTTTTCCCTTTGGGGATTCTGTTGTACCAGGGCTGATGTACTCAAGGTATAAAGGCCGCCCTCGCCTATGGATTCTGGCGCTTACGCCTCTAACACTGCAAGATTATGCTCTAAAAACAGATGCTGGGTAACGATCAGAGAGATCTGTGGTCTGGTCCTCTTCCACCATCTTACCCAGGAGCTATTTCCATTTGCCTAAGAACAGCTTCTCTTGAGAGTAAAAGCTATCTGACACCACTAAAAATTATTTTAGTCTCTCCTATATAAGGAGAAAATAAATAAAACTTTCCGAACACATCAAACTCACCAATAGTCAATGTGGATCCAAATGCACAACTGCTCTCTTTCAAAAGTATGAAATATACATGGACAGTTATTACACAGATATTTGCACGCTAAGCCCCCCAAATGGGTTTTGTTCTTTCCAACAGGCAAGAAAAAAGGGAGTACAGACCTCGACAGAAGGTATGTCCTGCTTCTCAGAACATACGTCTTCTTTAGATGCTCTGTGAATCTTCTTTTCTGAAGAAGACTTTGTGTCAACCTTTTTCAAATTTTCACAATTGTCTACTTCATTCTTGACAGGCACTTGCTGGTTATTCCCTTGAATAAATAAAAATCGTTCAATTTCTAGCTAAGTATTTCCATTCACACTCCCTATAGTTAAGTCTCTTTTCTACACCAAACAATCTCCTTTGATTTCATGAGATTTAGACTTAAGGATTGGTTTTGACATCCACAATGCTCTAGAAATTTATTTTGTTTACAGGTGAAAATGCACTTATATTGAGAGTTCTAAAAACAGTCTTTAAAAGAGGTCAAGAAAAAAGGCGGGCACGCCGGTATTCACAGTGACCATATTCATAAAAGCCAAAAGGCAGAAACAACCCAAAGGCCAACAGACACGTGCACTGATGAACAAAACGTAGTATACACACAATGGATACCATTCGCCCTTAAAAATAAATTATTCTTGCACAATACTGTGAATATATGTAACATTACTAAATTGTACATTCGAAAATGATTAAAGTGGGGGAAAAAGAATGTACTTCTGACACATGCACCAACACGGATAGACCTTAAAGACAGTATGCTGAGCTAAGCCAGACACAAAAAGACAAATATTGTATGATTCTACTTGTTTGAGGGACCTAGAAATTTCATAGAGATAAAAAGCAGAATGGTGGCCAGGGGCTTGGGGCGGCCCAGACGGTGATGCTTGTACAACAGTATGAATGTCCTTAAAGCCAATGAGCTTTATAATTTAAAATGGTAAATTTTATGTTATGTATATTTTACCACAATTTTCTAAAAAGTTGGGGAAGGAAGAGAAGGGTAAGGAGTTGGGTTCTGGTCATGACTCAGCCAATGGTGGACGCCCACCTGCCCAGGCAGCAGGGCCTGCATGC
>NW_011916918.1:0-1377 GCF_000151845.1 Pteropus vampyrus | reverse complement strand
TTCATAATCTATCTTTGAGCTCCAAGAAAACACAAGAAAATCTCCAAGTGCTAAAAATGAGTTAGAAAATCTCTGTCATAGTAGTATTCCCTAGAAGGTTGTTACTGTAACAATCTATGATGACATTGATAATAAACCCAGAGAATTAAGTAAAATTATAAGCCAATTTCACTTATAAACATAACTACTAATATCCTAAAAAAAAATCTGCAGACCTAATTCATCACATATAAAAACATCTTCATGACAATGGTTTATTATAGTTAATATAATTTTTAAAAACCATGTAATCATCTCAAATATTTTATATATATCAACATTAATAATAGAACTCTTAGCAAATAAGAAATGCAAGAAAATGAAGAATGTTTACCAAGATCTTATCCTGTGTAAACATTAAACTTAATTGTGAATAGGATACATGTTTATCATCGATAGATTTTTTTCAACATATTTATCGAAATTCTTATCCAATGTAATAAGAGAAAATAAATAAGATCTGTGTTAGTTGAAAAGAAAGACAGCATTGTTGCATACTAAAAAAAGAAAACAGGAGAAACTACAATTAACCTAACAATTAAAAAAAAATAGAAACTAATAAATTTCAGGCACTAAACAATAGACATACATTAGCATGTTGGTGAGAACATGTTAACTAACTTTTAAAAAGAATGCTAAGACAAGTTTTGTTCTTAATTTATTAACAATAAATAAAAACAATCTATTAAATTTAACATTTTACCCCAGATACCAGGTGAAGGTTTGCTTGATATGATTTTAGGTGCATTAAACTGGGTTTTACATGCATAACTCATACATGCTGCCTTATTATTGTCTTAAAATATTTAAGGGCTTCTTTTTTTCAGAGAAATTCCTCTGGTAAATTACCCGTTTTAATTTGCAAATAGTTAATGAATGTCCACTATGCTATGTTCTGAGTATTAAATACACACACACACACACACACACACACATTACTATAAAGAACATGACAACAAAAGCAAAGCGCAGTTAGGGTATTTTGGTAAAACAGAATAGAAAAAACAAAGACAGCTTTTAGAAAACATATTGAGGACTTCACATATCTTGAAGGCAATATGATGCATTTTAAGCAGTTAAACAGAGTGAGGCTATGGATGTGTACACTCAGAGCTAGCAAGTTGAAAGAGAAAGCAGAACACAAATGTCTGAATCCTGAAGAACACTAATTCTATAAAGATTTGGAAGTAAGAGTACAAAGACCCTATATCCATCTATCTCCCTTACATCCATGGGTAGGAATCAATAACTGATAAGGTACTTATTTCTGTGGTCCCTAATATAGCCTCGAGAATCTCTCTCAGCTGTGGAATTTAGGCAAGCCCTAGCAATTCATCA
>NW_011916917.1:0-1202 GCF_000151845.1 Pteropus vampyrus | reverse complement strand
GTAGAGGTTAACTCTGTGGGCTCTGGAGCCAGTCAGCCTAGATTCCCAAAGCTGCCTCTAATTGTTCTATTTAGCCCTATGACCCTGAGCCCAGTTTCTTGGATTATTAAGTTTTCTGCACCTTAGTTTTCTCATCTGGTAAAAACGGGTGTGGTAATATGCCCAAAAAACAGAGGACTGAATGAGATAACGGTGTAAGGTTCTTTGGAATAGAGCCTGGCACTTGGTTATCTCTCAAACATGATAACCATTTTTTGAAAAGCATTTCCTTTCTAGTGCTGAACCCCTATTCATGACTGAGTGAGGAGGAGGGATTATGCAACGCAGAAATTCAATGTGATGGAAGAGAAAGTCAGAGAGTGACCCAACTACAGTTGACCCTTTGACAATGTGGGAATAGGGGGCCAATTTTCCTTCTCCCCAAGTCAAAAACCCAAGTATAACTTTTGACTTTATAGTCAGTCCTTTGCATTCATGATTCAACCAATCTGTCAAAAACAGTACTTTTATTCATGGTTGGGAAACTGCAGTTAGGAATGTAAAAATAGTTTATCATTTGCCGTTCGTGAATCTGCGGATGCGAAACCTGCAGAGAGGAAGGGCAGACTGCCTTTATTGGGAGAAAAAACCCCTAACGAACCGCTGTGTAAGTGGTCCCCTGGAGTACAAAGCTGTGTTGTTCGCGGGTCAACTGTATACCGAAGTGTCCATGGGGAAATCAAGGTAATGTCGCCAACAGAATGACGAAAGAAGCAGATAGTGTGAGCAGAGCTCAGTTATAGGGCTTTATTTCAACTCTGTAGCCAATTGAGAGTTTTCCAGGCCTGTGCTAAACCAGGGAATACAGAAAGATTAAGAAAGTCTCTGTCTCAAAGAGCCTGTAATCTACAGAGGAAATTAGTTAAGTACCCGAGTGAAATAGTGCTAAATGCCAGGGAAAATAAACAAACGAGATGCTCTGGAAATTAAAAAAAAAAAAAGAATATGTAGGTAGTTTCATTCCCCCTTCTAAGATCATGCAAGTGTTCTTAGAATAGGTAACTTTTAAGGCAGGCATTGAAGATGATAGAGATTTTGGTTAAGCAGACATAGAAGGGCTGGGAAAGAATCCCAGGTGAAGAGCATAAAGGAAGCAGAGAGGAGGGAAGAAGTAGGCACCCAGGAATACCTGGGGCATCCAACATGGATGGGGGCGAGGGTGA
>NW_011916916.1:0-2462 GCF_000151845.1 Pteropus vampyrus | reverse complement strand
CTTACTACACAGGGATGATTGAGTCTACTCTATGTAAAATTGGTGAGACAGGCCAATTCATTCTAAGAGTTAGCTGTTTTATTAGGAACAATGATATTTAAAAGTCACATTAATTTTTTTGGTTATTTTCTTTCAAGGTAATTTATTGTTTTGGCATTCACGTAAAATAAGGAATGAAAGTAACTATAGTTCTTATTTACATAGGCATCATCTATTTTCCTTTGAAACACAAAATGCTGAAAACATTCAACACTCTCTTGGTTACCCAGGATATATTGGCTTGAGATGAATGAAACACATTTGCCTTTTGTACCTTATTTCTCTCTCTTTGGGAATTAGTATAATCATGATGAGTTTGGTAATTTTTATGGTTTGCAAAGCATGAAGTCTCATCTTAGAAAACCAAAAAGTCCCTTGTAATGACATGGATTGGAGCATGTCCCCATAATCTACTCTACATCCATAATTCAACTAAACAAAGAAATATAAAAATAAGAAATATTATCAATACCAATAATTAAAATTTTTTAATTAAAAAAATCTTATTATGTCTTTTGAGTTTTATTAGTTCCAGCTCCAGAGAAGAGCTCCATGTAGATGTCCTCAGCCAAAAGGGACAAAAACAGACGAATGACTTTCTTCACGCTTCTTGTTGGGCGAATCAGTCATGCTCCAGGGTCATGTTAAGTTTGCCATTTTTGTGCAAAATCACTTAATAAATTGATTAGCACCTTATCTTGGTGTCAATGCCACTCCAGTTTTAGAGATGTCCAAACTGTTTAAATATTAAAAACAAACCTTGGAGGACAACTTAGTGAGAAGGGACTTGTGCTAGCTGAAGATCAAAGAGAAACAGATAATTGCTGTATATATTTGATGTTAGCAGAGAAGTATAGCGATTTAGTCAGTGCACATGGTCAGAGCTTCTTGGCTGGCCTCATGAACAGTGGAGGCACTTGGAGAATATGCCAGGACAAGCATCTATAGAAAATTAGAGGGACATGTTCTAAAGAAAACAAGATTTTTAGCATTAAGAAGGTGACTATTAGAATGTGACTTCATGTAAACTATATTTTAGAAAATTAATGAACTCAGTTCTGGATATGCTAAAGGAAAAAAAGAATCCTTCGAAGTAGACAAATTTTAGAATGTATGAAGCAAAATATCATTACATTAATAATATGATATTTTAAGCTGGCATAGACATGAATTTTAAGAGAGCTATCGATAAATTATCAGTTAATCCTAGAAAAAAAAGATCCCGTGGCCAAATGTTAATTTATGAGTATTTTATTAACTTAGGCTCAGTGTCTGAGTTTTCCACACATGGTCAGTTAATGAATGTGTAATGTATTTGGTTATATAATTTATTGCAGATATGCTGGGGAAGATTTAGGTAAAACATGAGAAAAGAAGAAATATGAGAAACAGCATTTCTCTTTAACCTTATATGGATTATTCTCTTGAATGATTTAATTATAAACTATGGTATATACAGAAAAAAATTTTAGGACATAAGTTCTATTCAGACTGAAAAGCAGGATTTAACTATAACTTTGTTTTTGTTTTTGTTTTTGTTTTTGCTTGCTTGACATTCTTCTTGATGAGGCTGTAGGGTGACAGAGTTCACTCTTGTTCTTTTCTTTAAAGCAGTCACTTTAAAAGCATAAAGCATCCCTATAAGAAGCCTAGCCATGGAAGCAGAGATTGGGTACATTGACTTCAGACCATGTTCCAGCCATGCTTATCTAGGAGGATGCTCAGCCCTTGGGTTAGGAAAAGTTGAAAGTCATAACAAAAGCAAACTGTGAGCAGTTGTTCCCAAAGTGATTATGTGTTTGGTTTGGACTTCTACTTCCGTGAATTCCTAGGGTTCATTTGCAAAATGGTAAGTTCATTTTGTATTTGAAATATGAAGCATCTAAGGAAAAGAATCTTTAAAAGTAGAGTGACCTTGTTTTATATAAAATCCCCAACCACAGAATCTGCATGCCTGCACACCATCCTGTAAGCTATGTTACTTTAAAGTTTTTTAATGATATTAGTACTCTTCCCCAGATGATATAAGCTATGAGGGCAGGGATTCTGTCTGTCTTGTTTACTCTAGCATCTATTGTAGTGTCAGGAACAAGATAGGTGTTCAAAAACAAGTGTCAAATATTCGTCACATAGGTAATTATAATTTAAGATGACTTTAAAGTTTGAGCTAATGGATTTCTTTTCCCTCAAACCTTTTCTTCTAATATTTCTTATTTTAGTAAATGTTAACACTAATTAATTACCCAATTGCTAAACCAGAAACCTGAGCATTTCTCTGGATTCTTTTCTTTCCCTCATGCCCCATATTTAATAAGCTCTGTGGTTGTTGTCTTAGATCTGTCCTCCACTCCGTATTAGCGCCACTGCTGTGCAAGCCTAAGACACACTGTTTCTTACCTGGACACTGCAATGCTTCCCCTACC
>NW_011916915.1:0-1995 GCF_000151845.1 Pteropus vampyrus | reverse complement strand
GCCTGTTTATTATGCATTATTCATTGTACTGGGTATGCAACACATGATCAGGCATAGCATATGCCCTCGGTCTTTACAAGGTAGCTGAAAGAAGCAAGAGATTATTAAAATTTAGACACACGTATGCAAGCACATTCTCTTCTGTGTAAAGAAATGCTTTTCAGTAGAGAAAAGTATATGACCTTAAGTCAAGCTGAAACTTTTTCTCTTGAAATATAGCAGTAGGATGTGCAATATATTTAGAAACAATGGGAATTTTGAATTACAAAGTTGATATTCTCTTCTGTACCCTGTCTGTAACGGGTATTGATATTTGAACAGAGTTTGAGAAATCATAATGATAGCCTGCAAGTAAGAAGGCTATCATTGTCTCTTGTTCTTCTCCTTCAAGAT
This sequence comes from Pteropus vampyrus, assembly GCF_000151845.1. NCBI lineage: Eukaryota > Metazoa > Chordata > Mammalia > Chiroptera > Pteropodidae > Pteropus > Pteropus vampyrus. Next base: position 1,602 of record NW_011916915.1, on the reverse strand, counting down.
AGCTCAGACAAGCAGGCCCATTGGACCTATTTCAATATCAGAGAAAACCTTTTTGTAGTAAGGAACTTCAAAATAGTGTCAATATTATACATTATAAAATAGTAATCACTAAAATAATGATTATTTTAACACATAATTCTACCTTAGAATGTGGTGACAACTACATCATTCTCCTGAAATAATGTTGGCAAACATCTCCTGGGAGCTACAGGAATGAGCATTACTCTGGCAGTCTGAGATTTGGTTGGCTGTGTGGCAAATCATTAAATTATAAAGCATTTTAAATAGCAAATTGACAATTGACCAGGAAAAAGTGAAATATAAGATTTATTAGTTTATCTTTTTGATGTTCATATCTCTCTATGAGAAAGTGTTTATATTAATATATTTAGTTGTCCCAAAGAAAAATTCAAATAAGGACTAACAATTTCTCAGTAATTTTGCTTTTCCAAGAAATATTTTTATCAAATATTTGTGTGTTTGTGTGTATCTATGTATAAACATATACATATAAATATATTAGGTATAATAGTAAAATTTTGTAATACCTGAAATAGACAAAAATCATGATTTAGTCGATCTCCCACATTAGCTTGGATTACCTCTGATAAAAAAAAAATCACATTTCTCATAAATTATTAGGGGTTCCTGAAGAAGCACATCTTGGTTGAGTAGAGAGGAGAATAAAGATTATGGCCTTGAAATAACACCAGGGCTAGTTTCTGATGATTCTTATGGTCACTAAAGTCTGAGAAACAGTGCTTTAACCCTCACTTTTTAAAGTTTTTAAATCCTTTGATAGCTAGATGTCTGAGAGGCATGTATTAAAGTCTCTCAACATTATTTATTGTTTTCACTATTTTTTTTTCTTCCTAATGTTGTTCAAGCATCTTATTTCTAGTCCTGTAGTTCTATCTAGTATCTTTATCATACTGATCAATATATTGCTTCATCAGTATCTATATTCTTCCCCAATTAAGATAAGAACATTGATATAATTTTACTTCCTTCCTACAACTTTCCTCACTCCCCATTCCTGCTCGATTCCAAATTGGGATCATCTGGGATCTCAGTTCAATAATATTTTTTTATATTGTATATCAATTACTCACAGTTATGTATGTTTAACCTGTTATTTTATTCATCACTATTTTTCATAGTCACCTTTTTTTTTCTTAGCTACATGTTTTGCCAGGGTACAAACCCATGCCTCTTTCAAGAAATAGGATAAAATTAAAGCAAAAAAAAAATAGATTCAAAAGCAATTTTCATCTTAATTTTTAATGTACTGCTCCATTATATTCAGGGCTCTTAAAGAAAGTAATCCTGTTGAAATTATTCCCTTTCTTTTTAAGTCACCTGTCTGTTCTGCCTAGAAGCCCATAGGAGTTCATATTTGTCCTTGCTTTTTAAATATCAGCACAAGGTTTGATTTGAGTCTCTTCAGTCACTCTTCTTAGCACTTAGAGGATCATTTTTACCCAAAGACATGTGACTCCTAAGCTATGTATATGTTAATTAAATTATTTACTTTACATCTACAATCTCCTTTTATATAATTCTATAAAAACAAATGTAACTTGTAGAATTATTCCCAAAATC
>NW_011916914.1:0-1432 GCF_000151845.1 Pteropus vampyrus | reverse complement strand
GTAGCTTTATTTTACTATACTACTCATCGGAGCTCTAATCTTACAATATTTTATGTTGGTATCTGTGTGATATGACTCTCTCTCTCTCTTTTTTCAATAAACTTGAGGAAAAATCTTTTGTCTTTTTTCATTTTATTGCTCTGTGGCGCTCAGCAATGCCGAGTATATCATAGGCACTGAAAATATATTAGCTAAATTCAGTTGAAATTGATTTATCATGGTTCTTACTAGTTCATAATTTATGGGGAATACTGCTTTGAGAATAATGTACTTAGCGTTAGTACAATGCCCACCCCCCTCTTTTTTAAATCAGAATCATTCAGTTGGAAGATCTTAGGTCGTTGGGTACAACCTCCCATTTAGTTTGCCTGCCATAAATCCTCACCAAATCATTAACATAGCTTATTTTGGAACTTGTATTCATGGCTCTACAAAAATTCTTCAAGTTATCCTTCCTACACTCACTAAAAATAATATTGTTAGAAATTCTTTATAATATTTACCTGTTTACCAGAAGCTTCTATTGTTTGGTCCCAAGTTTATTCCTTTAGGCTCAAGAATGCATCAAATGAAGATATTGTTCAACAGTAAAAATTTAGAATTTTCTATGGGTCAGGAAACAAGTTGATGAATGATTAGGGATTCAGAAATGAATAAAAATGTCTCAGCTCTGAACAGTTCACATTAAATAAAATGACAACACCAGAAGTATTTTGATTATGTTTTTGTGTATATATGTATATATGTGTGTATATATATACATACATATATATAAATAGATATTTTATAAAATAGTTACATGTTAATAGTGAATAATATAAACTTGCTCGTGATCGAATCATTAGTTAGTAGAGCCAGGACTCCAACCCAGGTTGTCCTGTCTTAAACACCCTGCTCTATAACCAACCATAGCACATCAGAAATATCTGATCACGAGGGGGGGAAAAAACACATAATTCCAAATGAGAGACATTCTAAAATGCCTGCCTAGTAATCCTCAAAATTGTCAATGTCATTGAAAACAAGGAAAGTCTGAAATACTTGTACCGCCAAGTGGAGGTTAAAGAGGCACGAGGGCTAGATGGGACATCAGGAGAACACTGAAGAAATCGGAGTGAAGTGTAGACTTATTTAAGAAAAATGTATCAATTATGGTTCATTCGTTATGACAAATGTACCATACTGATGTGAAATGTTAATGAGAGGGAAACTGGGTGTGAGATAGTTGGGCATTCTCTGTACTTCCTTCCCAATAGTTCTGTGAATTTAAAAATAAAGTTATTTTTAAAAATGCAAGTTGCAGCATAATCTTTATAGTGCCATCCTTTTTTTTTTGTTAAAGCAAACCAAAGTATTATAAATACATAATATTTATTATACACACACGTACCCACTTTTTATTGTTTGGAAAACGCCTAGAAAGAAAAAGCTT
>NW_011916913.1:0-3203 GCF_000151845.1 Pteropus vampyrus | reverse complement strand
CACATGATGATGCGAGGCTCTGGCACAGACTCGACCAATGGACTTGTGGGGCAGCACGCTGGCCCCGTTGAGGTAGAGCTCGTCGTTAACTATGACGTCCTCCCCCAGCACTGTCACGTTCTCCATACGCACCTCGAGGAGAGAGGGGCAGCCTTGTCAGTGAGGCAGGCACATTCCCTGCCCCTCTCCCCACCTGGCCCAGCCCAGAGGCTTACCCACTGGCCCACGCGGCAGCGCCAGCCCACGATGCAGGACTCTAGCCAGGAATGGGAGCGGATGTGCGCGTCTCGCAGCACTGTGCACCGCCGGATACACACGCCATCCTCCACCACCACACCGGGACCCAGGCTTACGTTGGGGCCAATGCTGCAGTTCTGGCCAATGCGGGCGCTTGGGTCCTGAGGACAGTGGGAAAACAAAAGTGAGCCATTTGTCCCCCAAGACTGAGGGGATTAATGATGGGCTGGGCAAGAGCCTCACCACCAGCACGTTGCCCACAATGCCAGGGCCTGAGCACAGCTGCTCAGGCTTCTTCTGTCGCAGTGACTGTAGGAAGAGGCACATGCCGGTGAGAAAATCCTTGGGCTGCCCAATGTCCATCCAGAAGCCTGTAGGGAGGGAATGCATCAGGGGGCTCAGCCCGGCCACAGACCACCCCCACCCTGTGGCCTCCCTGCCTCACCCTGCAGCTCCATGGCATATAGCTGCCCCTCCTCAGCCATGACAGGGAAGACCTCCTTCTCAATGGACGTAGGCCGCAGCTGTGGGAGTGGGCAGCTCGTGAGCAGGGTCATGGTGGTGGTGGCCTGCCCTAGCCCAGCCCACCGCCAGTTTGTTTCTACACACCTGGATGCGCCGCAGCACGGCAGGGCTTAGGATGTACATGCCCGCGTTGATCTTGTTGGACACAAACACCTGTGGTTTCTCCACGAACCGGTGAATGCGGCCTGTGTCGGCCTCACACACCACCACACCGTACTTGGAGGGTTCTTCCACTTTGGTCACCTGAGTGCAGGGGGACCTCAGGCCTAGTCCAGTGTTCCTGAACCTTATATGCATGCTGTCCTAAATCTCGGGGGCTGTGTCTCAAATGCTTGACATACTGCAAAGATCTGCACCCACAGCATAAGGGGACAGTTCAAGATTGGCGGGGAGAAGCTGGCCATGGGGGACGGGAGTGCCAAAAAAAGACCTGGTGCTTACCAGAATGGAGCCCTCCTGGCCATGGTGCCGGTGGAACTGCACCATGGCTTGGAAAGGGAAATCGCAGATCACGTCGCTGTTGAGGACGAAGAATGGGTCTGTAGTCTCAGAGAGCAGATCGCGGGCCAGTGCCAGGGGTCCAGCTGGGGTAGGAGGACAGGTCGCCTTTTTCCTGGGGGCCTGAGCCCCTGGATCCAGGCTCAGAGGGCTCCACAGTCTGGGTCTTATCCCCCCTTCCCAGCCCTGAACCCTCCCCAAGAGACCTTTCTGTCTCTACTGACCTGTCCCGAGCGGTTCCTCTTCATGGGACATGGAGATTCGGATTCCTAGCTGGAAGGGAGAAGCCTCCGTCAGGTTCCTCCCACCACGGTGGGAGGCTGGGTGGGCACGGAGGGAAAGGGTCGAGTCGACTCACCCTCTGCTCCTGCGCCTTCATTTCCTTCTCCAGCACCTGAGACATGTAGCTCACTGCCAGAATCACGTGGTCCACTCCTGCCTGTAGGAAAGGACGGCGTCCGCCGACAGGCGGGCTTAGCCCGAAGCAAGGGCGTCCGCCACTCTACTTGCCGCCCCTCTTCTTGTCCTACCACGATCCCGGCCGCGGGCCTTACCGCAGCCAGCGCCTCCACTTGGTGCAGCAAGATGGGCTTATTGCAGAAGTCCACCAGTGGCTTTGGGATGCTGAGCGTCAGTGGCCGCAATCGCGTCCCATAGCCGCCTACCAAGATCAGTGCCTTCATCGCGCCTGCGGATGGGCGGCCGGAGAGACTGAGTTCTGGGCTCCGAGGTGTCCGCGGTCCGCCTGGCCGACCCCTGCCGCTCACTCCCGCCGCCGTGCCCGGGCTCGCGCCCTTCACCTGCCAGACTGACCAACTCTGGATCTGTCTTGTCCCCCAGTCCGCCCTGACGCTGGATGCCGGCCACCACAAACCGGAACGCGACGCCGGATGGAGGACGGCTGGCTCCAAACTCAGGCCAACCCCGGGCAGGCGATGACGTAAGCCCGGGCCTGCCAATTGGCTGTCGTATACGTGGCACCGTCGCTGGCGTCAGAGCGCCGGGGCGCGGCTCCGGCGGACGTAGCCAATGAAAGGTCGAGCGCGCCCGGCTGCCATGGGGACCGCGACCGGACCCGCGGGTCAGCTGCCCATTGGCGGATCCAAAGGCGGAACTGGCGCCAAGGGCGAGGCTGCCTTCCTTCCCGGTGCCTGCAGGACCCGCGCCGCCCCGCCGCTTCCGGCCCGGGAGGAGCGAAGGCGGGCTGGGGCCGCGGGCCGGAGACGGCCTATCTCCCGGAAAACGTAGGTCTTCACGAAGACACGGACACGCCTGAGTTTCTAGCGGCTTTATTTTGACATACACGACCTTAGACACAAGCAGGGAGGGCAGCGCTAGGTGTACAAAAAGGGGCGGCTCGGCTCGGCCTAAGGCCGAGCACCCCCTACCCCCGCACGCAAGGTCCCGAGAACACGCAACTGCGCCCAGACTCGGTCGGAGCCACGTATCGTATCCCGGCGCAGGCCTCCGGCGGCGAGGACAGGAAAGTGGAGCAGAAAGCGATTTCCAAAGGCGAGGGCTTACAGTTCCCGGAGAAGCAAAGGACCCAGGGCCTTCCCTGGGTTCTCCATCTTTTCTTCCTCATTAAAACATTTTTTAAATCGGCACAAACAAAACCAAATTGAACAGCTTTTAAGTTCAAAGATATCTGCATCTGGGGGCGTGCACGTGACCACGTGTGAGCGAGTGAACAGTGCTGAACTAGCCTAGGCCTTTGGCCCCTTAAAGGAGTCTCCACGCCACTGCACAGGCCCCGATGTGAGGGAGGGGTGGGGTCCCTGGCAAATTGCCACACTGGTCCCCTTCCTCTTTAAGCACCGCCCGATCCCACCCCCCAGGGGCTGGTGTCGACTTGGCACAGGGACGCATTATAGAAAAGGGGTCACTTGAGCGCCGCAGCTGTGACCCCACGCTGCACGTTGGTCCCAAGTTGGGGCTGGGAA
>NW_011916912.1:0-8744 GCF_000151845.1 Pteropus vampyrus | reverse complement strand
ATGTGGGTCACTAGGAATGAGATGAGTGGATTCTTTGTAATTGCACCCCTTGGCTCCCAGATTCATATATTCTACCTATCAGAGACAGAACAACACACAATGACTACTGGCGTAAGGTATATGCTACATCCTGAAAGCAACACTCCAGTTTCATAGGGCGTCATCTCCAAACTGGTACCTGAGATGTCCCTTCAAGAAGCTGTTCCAGTTGTTATCAGGACAGCAATGTCTGAATTATGTAGTACGTGGGAGACCAGCAGCAGTCTAGTTTTAGTTTGTACTGTTGTGTCCAGAATAACCAGACCCAACTTGAGTGCTCTTAACCAGGAGACAGTTTATTAGCCGGCGGCTGTCCTTGCAAAGGAGCAGCCTCGAAATGCCAAGATACAAGGTTTTTAAGCCCTAAATCCTATTCCTCATTCTGTCTTAAACACAAAGGTCCATCTTTCTCCTATTCACTACCTGTCAACCCACTGGTCAGGTGTGCAAGCGGGAAGTACAGAAGCAGAAAGCTTGTGTTAGAATGTTATGTTCCTATGGGTGATTGCCTATGTTCCCATGGACAATAGCCGGTGTTCCCATGGGCGATGGCCAAATAGTAATTTTCAGCTTATATACAATTGATTATTTTTCATGCCACGCAAGCAAGCAGGGTTACACAGGCTAAAATTGGCAGTTAGCGTATGAGCTCATTGTTACAAGTTTCATGATTAACAGAATGTGGTTAGGGGTTCCAGAAACTAGGCCTAACTTATAGACTTCCTTTGTCCAGTTTCAGGTTTTAATTATTCTTTAACCCTTTCACATTTCAGCGGGCTATTACATTCCCCACTGGTTTTCTTTAGAATGACTCAATCTTCGAGTCAGAAGTCGGGATTTCTGGCCAATGGGTCGGGGCTGACGCTCCTAAAATTAAAATCTTTGCCCCAGTTATATTGGATTGGATTAAACTCTTAACCCATTTGATCAAGCATGGCCCAAAGGTCAGTAATAACAGCAGAATTATCAATGGTCCTGCTATAGCCGACAATAACGTGGTTAACCAAGAGTTTCCATTAAACCAAGATTCATACCAGTTGCTTCCTTGTTTTAACTTCTCATTTCTGTCTTTTACTCTTTGTCTAATTAATGCTAAACTATCCCTAATAATTCCAGAATGATTAACATAAAAGCAGCAAGTTTCTCCTAGTGCTACACACAAACCTCCTTGCTTAAGAAATAAGAGGTCTAAGCCTCTTCTATTCTGCAGTACTACTTCAGCTAAAGAATTAAGAGATGTTTCAAGATGATTAATTGATTTCTCTAGAGTGCTTAAATCGTCATTAATCTGCTTTGTGAGCCAGGCCATACCTTGGTTCCCTATAACCAAAGCAGCAGTCCCAATTGCAGCTGATCCTGCCACTCCTAGGCCAGCTAGGAGCGGCACAAGCAGTGGAACTGCTCGCTTACGCCGAGGATAGTTATATCCTCCCCACAAATCTATTGCTTGTCTTCCTTCTTGTCCGCTCATCATATACACCTGAGGTATAACATGAACCAGCACACAAAATCCAGTATTATTTTTCCAATAGTTAAGATTAATACAGGGAGTTAAACCAGTATTACAAGCAAACCAAGTGCCACTAGGGGCCGCTAAATAAGTAGAAGAGGTGCTATTTACTAAAATAGATGATTTACAATTTTCCTTATACCTAGATTTATTAACTCTATAAGTGCTAGTATACACACAAGTTCCCTTTCCTTGTAAATCTCCCAACGTTACAGATGGGTTTTTGGTTCCCCAAGGGCAAATAGTAACATTCGGAGATGTTACATTCCTAATAGCAGTTTGATCTGTGCCAAGGTTAGCAATGACACCAAGTCCTACATAATAAGGTGGGGCAGGGTTCAGACAAAACCAACAATCCTTTGTAGCATTTGAGTTACTGTCATTAGCAAACTTATAAACATTATTCAGCATGGTCAAGACAGATTCAGGAGTATCCCTGGGGGGTCTATAAGGCTGTCTAGGTCTATGTCCTTTGTTGGCATTATTAGTGCTCCTAGTAATTGCTGACTGTGTAGGAGTTAAGGCGTTTAACCCTCCGTCATTAGGCCTAACAGGACCTAGAACTAACGGTGGCATCCTGACAGGCTTTTTCTGTATTGTTATTAACACTCCAGGATCAGTTCCAAAAACATACAACCTTAATCCCCAGGTTTTTCCAATCACCCAAGATGGATCTTTCCAATTTTTGACAGTAAAAATGACAGGATTGCATTTCCCTGCTGTGGCACAGGAAGACTGACTAGGTCGTGTAAGAGTCAGAAAGGGGTCTGTCTGTGTTCTTCCAAGGGGCTATGGTTTCACAACCCCAATGACCACAATAATATTGGTTTAGCTTATGGCAAGTGCTTTGGCCTTCTCTGGGACACATATATAACTCTACTTGTTGAATACCTCTTTCTTTGTCCTCCCTGCCACAACCATACCAGGGGTCAGATAAAAAATTAGCATCACTTATAAAATTAAATTTCTTTCCTAATATATCACACAAATCCACATGAAATGTAGGCTGGTACATAGTCTGGTTTACTAATATGGGAATGCCTGTTTCTGATTTAATTAATTCCCATTTAGCCTGTTGAGGTTGATGAGGGTTCCCTTTTACATTATTGATAACAATTAACCCAATTATAATCATTCCCGCGAGAGTCTTATCTTGAGTGGATCCTCTGTGGGTGTTGCCTTCCATTTCTCTGTCTCCGGGGGAGGTTGAGCTGTCTTAAGGCGGGTATGGTGAATCCAATGTCTTTTTCCTGCAACTTTGACAGCCGTTGGTGTGGTCAGGATTACTGGAAATGGACCATCCCACCGGGGCTCTAGGCTAGCAGGCTGGATTTTCTTTATCCACACCCAATCGCCTGGATGATGTGGGTGAGGTTGTGATGTCCCCGGAGTCGGTCTAGCAGCTTTAATCAAGCCCTTGACTTGATTTTGGGTTTGTTGCAAGGCCTGTAGAGACTTAAGGAGACTTGTATTATTACTTATTGTAACCTTTTCAATTTCAATTTTAGGGAGTAAAGGGGGAGGTCTCCCAAACATTATTTCATAAGGGGAAATTCCCATAATATATGGAGTACACTGGGCCCATAACAAAGCAAAAGGAAGAAGGCTCACCCAATTCTCCCCAGTTTCCAGCTTAAATTTAGTTAAAGTTTCCTTAAGTGTTCTATTCATCCTTTCTACTTGTCCTGAACTCTGAGGTCTGTAAATACAATGTAATTTCCAATTAATCCCTAATACCTTAGCTAACATTTGACTTGTTTGGGCAATGAATGCCGGGCCATTGTCGGACCCCAATGATAAGGACAGGCCAAATCTCAGAACTATCTCTGATACTAATTTTTTAGCTACTACTTGTGCAGTTTCCTTCTTTGTGGGGAAGGCCTCAGTCCATCCAGAATAGGTGTCAATGAATACCAGAAGATATTTAAATTCAAAAGTGCCAGGATCAACTTCTGTAAAGTCCACTTCCCAATGCTCTCCAGGAGCTTGTCCTCTTAATCGAGTGCCGATATTTTCCTTTGGGATGGGGTGAGAGTTGACCTGTGCACATATTGGGCATCGTGCACTTACATCCCGAGCCTTTGAGGTTAGTCCAGGAATATAATAGTCTCTTTTTAGCAGTTCAATTAACTTAGTTCCTCCAAGATGGGTAGCATTATGCATCTGGCTAATTAAGGTGTTACCAAGCGCAGCAGGGAGGACCGGCCTTCCATCTGGAATCCAAAGCCACCCATGTTCGAACTTCCCGTGCAGTTGCTTCCCCAACTCTATATCTTGGGGGCTATAGTCTGGAGCCTGTGCCAAGGGGGGCACAAGAAGGGGACCAATTATGACGTTAGTCCCCACTGGTTTTCTGGCTACTTCCTTTGCTGTTTTATCTGCCAAGCGGTTTCCTTTTTCTACCGCTCCTTCCCCTTTTTGATGGCTGGGGCAATGGATAATAGCCACTTTCTTAGGTAGCCAGATAGCCTCCAAAAGAGCCAAAATCTGTTCCTTGTTCTTAATTTCCTTTCCCCCTGATGTCAATAGTCCTCTTTCCTTGTACAGGGCTCCATGTACATGTGCCGTTGTAAAGGCATATCTACTATCAGTATAGATGTTTACAGTTTTATCCTTTCCCCACCGTAAAGCTTGTGTTAGAGCTATAAGTTTAGCCCTCTGTGCCAATGTCCCATGGCTTAGGGCCTGTGCCCATATCACATCTCTGACCGTTACTATGGCTGCCCCGGCATACCTTACTCCGTCGGATACAAAACTGCTTCCATTGGTAAATAATACCGCATCCGGATTAAGCCATGGCTCATCCTTCAAGTCTGGCCATAGTCCAGTTACCTGCTCAAGGTGCTGAACACAGTGATGCAATGGAGCCTGCGGGTCATCATCCGGGAGCAGCGTGGCAGGGTTCAGGGTTGCAGTTTTCAAAAACTGGGTCTGTGGGGGGTTAAGCAACAGTACCTGGTACTGAGTAATCCGGGTGTTGGAAATCCATCTTTCAGGAGGGCTGCGCAGCATGGCTTCAACTGCATGTGGAGCCATAATTTCAATATTTTGGCCTTCTTCGTTGCTAGGTCCCCCTCTATGGCTAGGGTTTTTTTTTTTTTTTTTTTTTTTTTCCCCAAGGAGGTCGGTTTCCTTGTTGTCCCACAAGCATGACCTTTTGCACACAGTCCCTATTGTTAAAGACCTTCTGAGCTATTTCTAATAATTTGGATAAATTTTCTCCCTCAAAACCTTCCAATCTCTGTAACTTCTTTCTAATGTCAGGGGCCAACTGACTAATAAAGGCCAAATTAATGGCTCTTCTATTGTTGGGGTCCTCCGGGTCAATAGGTGTATATAGGCGGTAAGACTCTAATAGTCTTTCCAAAAATGCTGCAGGTGACTCGTCCTTAGTCTGAATTACTTCACTTACCTTGGACAGATTTATTGGTCTACGTGCAGCAGCCCGGAGTCCCTGTAGCAGAAACTGGCGATACCTTAGGAGAGCCTCCTTACCTTGATCCGTATTTGGATCCCACTGGGGACGTTGAGTCGGAAACACAGCCTGTAACCTGGTTAAGTCTGCTGTAGGCTGCCCATTTGGGTCTGTTACTCCTCTAGCCGCCTCCCGCAAAATTCTTTCCTTTTCTTCAGTAGTGAATAAGACCTGTAAGAGCTGTTGGCAATCATCCCAAGTGGGCTGATGGGTAAAGAAAATAGACTCTAAAAGGGAGGTTAGTCCTTGTGGTTTCTCTGAAAAGGATGGCGTTTGCAATTTCCAATTATATAAATCACTAGTACTGAATGGCGAGTAGATGACAGTAGGCTCACCGCCACCTCCTGCAATCACCTTCAATGGGGCTTGAACAGATACTGGCTCTTTTCAGGGAGGTTGAATCAGGGGAAGGTGGCCTATGACCCCTAGACCGGGTTACAGGAGGTCCCGGTCCCTCCGGAGGAGGACGTCTACCCCCATTTCCATTATAGGGTGGCGGATACCAGTCATCCTCCGAGGGAAGTCCCTGCAACACCGGTGGGGGCTTCTTAAAACCCTGGGATATGGCTGCCATTACAGTAACGGGTGCACGACTGCAATTCTGTAAGTATTTAGGGGCATCAGAAACAACATCAATCCAAACATCAACATAAGGAATTTGGTCAGGATGCCCAGGGTTTCCATAAATCACACCTCGAACCCGGAATGCAGTCTGCATGTTAAATGATCCCTCGGAGGGCCATCCTACTCCGAAGGTCGGCCAATCTAATTGACAAAAGCGCTGCAAATCAAAAGGGGTTACTGAAGCACCATAGGCCCTTGCCCTACGACGAAAATCTTTAAAGTTGTTAAGCATGCACTGTAACGGAGTTAGTTTGCCCTGTGATTGTCCCATAGTTCCACAATAAAGCACATGAAGCAAAACAAAACAAGACAGACACAGACTAACAAACCAGAACAGGACTGAGAAAACTGTCGTCACAGTCTCAGTCGACCGCCGACTTACTTGTCGCGTCCGACGTCCGCACGGTCCCTGGGCCCCCTACCAGAAACTGCCTCAGCACTCCCAGGATCGTGCTCCGCAAAGTGAGAAACCACAGGCGGCGGGCTAGGGCAAGTGCCCTAGAGGCCTCCCCAACCGCAAATGCTCCAACGCCCCGGTGCACTGATCAATTTTCCCACAACGAGAAGATCTCGCTGGGGCCTCCAAATGTTGTGTCCAGAATAACCAGACCCAACTTGAGTGCTCTTAACCAGGAGACAGTTTATTAGCCGGCGGCTGTCCTTGCAAAGGAGCAGCCTCGAAATGCCAAGATACAAGGTTTTTAAGCCCTAAATCCTATTCCTCATTCTGTCTTAAACACAAAGGTCCATCTTTCTCCTATTCACTACCTGTCAACCCACTGGTCAGGTGTGCAAGCGGGAAGTACAGAAGCAGAAAGCTTGTGTTAGAATGTTATGTTCCTATGGGTGATTGCCTATGTTCCCATGGACAATAGCCGGTGTTCCCATGGGCGATGGCCAAATAGTAATTTTCAGCTTATATACAATTGATTATTTTTCATGCCACGCAAGCAAGCAGGGTTACACAGGCTAAAATTGGCAGTTAGCGTATGAGCTCATTGTTACAAGTTTCATGATTAACAGAATGTGGTTAGGGGTTCCAGAACTAGGCCTAAGTATGGACTTCCTTTGTCCAGTTTCAGGTTTTAATTATTCTTTAACCCTTTCATATTTCAGCGGGCTATTACACCGGAAAGGGTGGTTTTGGAGGACATGGGGGTCGTTTGTGTGCCTCTCTATGAAGGGACTTGTGAGTAGGTGAGCAGAGGATGTGTCCCCAAGCCACGCTATCCCTGATTCCCACATGGCCTCTTGAGAGCTGGCATGCGTGGGAGCATAGCCTGAAGTCCAAATTTGCCAGGAGGAAGTGACGTAACCGATGACCCCCTAACCTGATAGGTCAGCAAGTCGCTTTTCTACCCACGGTTCCCTCCTCGTGCTACAGAAGCTGGAATGGCAGGGAATAGCCATGGAGGCTCCGAAGATCCACCAAGGTCGACATCTCTGTTCATCGCCTCTGGATGTGACTCTGGGCAGTTTACTGAGCCTCCCCATGCCCCAGCTTTGTCATCTCGAAGAGGGACACAATAAATCGTATTCATCTTTTCCTGTTAGTATGAGAATTAAATGAGGTAACGTATTTAAATGCTTAGTATAACAGCGCGTGTACAGTCAGAACCAGTCAACTATTGTTGGCGGTTATTTTTTCCCCATGGTAATTACAGCTCTGGACATTTATCTGATAGGAGAAAATTTGGAGGAAAAACATGAGCAATCAAAGACACTGACCGAGACACACACAATTTTAGGACAGGAAGAACCCCAGATAGCACCTGATCCAAACGCCTCATTGTCTGAAACGAGGGGAGAAATGACCTGTTTCGTACAGATGCCCTCGGCAACTCAGCAGCAGGACCTGGCTGGGATCAGAAACGCACCTGAGTGCTGAATAAACATGCTTTCCGTAGCGCTACGAACTCCCCACAGACCTTCCTTCAGAGTCCAAGTGGAGAATTGATTTGGGAACCACCAAGGAAAGTCAGGAGAATAAACAGAGTTTACGGTGTGCACATTTTTGCTTATTTTTCGCTCTCACAACCCATTTTTTAAAAAATTTCTAGTTTTCTACCTGCAATGGAAAGCAGGAAGAATTACTTATTATCAACTGTTTCACATTGTGAAGAGACACTGAATTGCTAACATCCTCTGAATCTCAGCCGAGATAAAGAAAGGCCATCTAAGTTATTTGTTGTCCCAGTGTGACCCCGACAGCTCACTGAGTCGTGGGGAGCCTATGAATGTCATGGGCAGAGAGTCTGTCGTGCCCACGGGGCTCAACGGGTCCTTGAGCCCTTCAGATAAAAAAGGCTTTTTAGAAAATCTCTCAAATACCAGGATACACACAAAGACAATTATACCAAAAAATTAAAAAACAAACAAACAACAACAAACAAAAAAACAAACAAACAAAATCCTGTTGGAATTGGATGGCCTCGTTCTCATTCTGGCCACTTCCCAAGAATGTTCTCAATGAAATGGGCGAATATCTACACAGTGGGGGTTAAGGGCTGCGTCAGAATGGCCCTTGAAAAGTTGGAGACTTCCTTTTGACTCCAAGGAAATAAAACTCTATTTCATGGCTATTTAGAAGCAGAGGACGGGAGGAGAGGGGGGCCTGGGGTGTCCTGGCCTTCGTGAGTTTGAGTTACTAAGATGAGCTTGGGGTTGAATGAAAATGTATCTCTTACCCCAGATGCACAGACTCCAAGTGTTTGAAATTTCACCATCTCCAGGGAAGAGCGAGAGAGTCCTTGCTTCCCAGGCCATCGCGAAGGCGCTACCTGGTGTCCACACACAGCGTCTCATGAGCCTGTTCTCTCCCTGCCCAGTTTGTCAGGCTCCTATTTGTTTCCCAACATCGAGTCCGGGTCTCGCTTCCTGCAAGACACCATTGCTGATGCTCACCAGAGCAAGTCGGGGACCCTTCTCTGTGAGAGCCTCGTCCCGCCACCGCCATGGCGATCATCGCTGTGTCTCCATCGTCACGTCCATCCAGCCTCCGAGCAGCGGACTCCCACAGCAGAGGGGCTGCGTCTTCCTCTGTCTCCCTGGCGGGGACCGCACCCCCCGAGGCACAGTGCGTCCTCAGCGGGTGTG
>NW_011916911.1:0-3114 GCF_000151845.1 Pteropus vampyrus | reverse complement strand
TCTCCCCCAGCCTGTGAGCTTCCGGAGGACAAAGTCTAGGGTTGATGCCTGTTACCGGCACCTTTGCCAGCTCCCAAGAGGGAGCGGAGTGAGCTGAACGTCTCAGGGGCTTTCGAATGGGGGCATTCACGTTCAGCCTGCATGCCTGTAAGTGCAGATAAGCAAGTGAATATTTTCACGCTAAGATGTGTGTCTGTGTGTGTGTGTGCATACATACGACACGAGGCCGGCTGACATCCTTGCACGTTATTTTGGGCATTCCTTTGGATAACACCATAGGAAGCCCAAAAGAATAAGAAAATCAGTGTGGTCACTGAAAATATTTATGAGAGAGGCTGTGACTTGTGGGCGCTCTATAAACTTACATCTCAAATGAGACGATCCATTGATTTATTTTAGTCTCTCACTATAATGCCTTTTAATTCTTAGTCTCTGAGAGTAAACACCAGGAATTCAAACATTTATTTTTCTTCTGGCAAATGCTCTGCAATGAGGAGAGAAAGCATTTTCAATTGGAAGTGAAAATCTATCATGGGGAG
Organism: Pteropus vampyrus; assembly: GCF_000151845.1. Lineage (NCBI taxonomy): Eukaryota > Metazoa > Chordata > Mammalia > Chiroptera > Pteropodidae > Pteropus > Pteropus vampyrus. Next base: position 2,575 of record NW_011916911.1, on the reverse strand, counting down.
ACTGTTTCCTTCCCAAATGGACAATAGAAATGGGTGACACTGAGCAAAGGAGTCCATTGTTCACTTCCGTTCCTCCGATTTTTAATGGGAAAATGTTTATTGGTAATACACTTGCTTCAGAAAAATGCAATAATTTGTACATATTTTAAGAGTTCTTATGAAGAATTTTGGAAGAACCAGAGTAAATGACGCAAACCAAAATGAGGTTGTTTTATTTCAGATTAAAGCTTTGGCAGGACAACTCTAGGGCACTACTTTTAAAGTAATATATGGGAGTAGTTGCCCTAGATTCTTATAAGCAGTGGTCCCCAACCTTTGTGGCACCAGGGACAGCTGCTCCTATGAGAATCTAATGTCTGATGATCTGAGGTGGAGCTGAGGCGGTGATGCTGGCGCTGGGGAGCAGCTGCAAATACAAAATGTAGCTTTGCTTGCCCACTGCTCACCTCCTGCTGTGCGGCCTGGTTCCTAACAGGCCACAGAGCTGTACCGGTCTGCGGCCCAGGGGTTGAGGACTCTTGATTATAAGTACAAAAGAAGCAGCAAATAGTTATCTGCTTTTTTAGTAGAAAATGATGTTGGCTGTGTGTGTGTGTGTGTGTGTGTGTGTGTGTGTGTGTGTGTGTGTGTATTTTCCATTATTTACAACTGTAAGAAAAATAAGATTTAAGAAAAGAAGTAAAAACTAGTCCCTATAATTATAGTATTTGCATGTTATGGTTATAGTCACAAAGACACATTTGTGTGGGCTCGAGTGGCTTAATTTCTTGGCAGGAAAATGTAAAATCAAATTAGAAAAATAGAGTGGTTGTGGACAATCCAGTAATGAAGGCACATACTATAATGGCCTTAGCAAACCCTAACTGAAAAAAATAAATATATTTCATTAAAAGCAATTATTTAGCACTACAGGGACTGTTAGTGAATATTTTACAAATACCTGGTTACTAGTCTGTTTGAGAAATAAACATTTAATTTACGTATAAATTAATTTCTAAAGCAATTTAAGTTGTGAGCTTTTGAAAGTATAGTAAGAATAAAGGTGAGTCAGATGGCGTTTATAAACAGATGCAACTTGTTTTCACCTGCCCATTGATTGCAAAAAATTTAAATGCCATTTTCCTCTTAGGTCATTTGGATGCTTTTTTTTTTTTTTTTTTCATTCTGCTTTGTGTAGCTAAAGGAACTCAGGACAATAAAAGAGTAGCATCTTCTATTTGCTATTTAATTGATAAAATTTCTGAAGATATCGTACAAAGATCCAGACCACTCAGCTTTCCTCTGCACTTCATCGGGCACACGGGGCTGGGCGTCTCTGGGTCCCATGGGTTACTAGTCTTACTCTGAGTCTTGAGAGCGGCTGGTCTATTTTCCACCCATTAACCACAGCCTAATTCTTTGATAATGGCACAGCTGTGATTTGAAGGGTGTGGTGACAGTACGCACCCACGCACAGACTGTGGCAGGCAGAATTCTAAGATGCCCCCCGAGATTTCTGGAACCCGTGTAATCTGCTCCCCAAGGGTGTGGGTGGGCCCTGGGAAAATGATGGATAGTGGTTCTCTTGATTAGGCTCTGTAATCTCAGACTTCCTACTAATGGACTAGAGATTCTCCGGCTGGCTTTGAAGAAGTCAGCATCCATCTGGTGAGGGGGCTACATGGGTAGGACCGGAGGGGCACCACCAGGGGCTCACGATGTCCTCCAGCCACAAGCCAGCAAGAAAACAGAGACCTCAGCCTTCAAACTGCAGACAATCAGAGAATTCGAAAGAGGACCCCAAGCTCCACAAACCTTTGCAGCTCTGGATAACACCCGGATTTCAACCTATGAGATACCAAGCAGGACAACTAGCACCCCGGGCCTGGCCTTCTGACCCATGGAACCGTGAGATCATAATCTAGAAGTGTTGTTTCAAGCCACTAAATTTATGCTAAATTGTCACACAGCACTAGAATATTAATACATATCTATGTAAATATATATTTATTTGTCTGCACTATTCTGTGACCCTGCTTTTCTCTAATACTCCAAGGACTCATTTTAATAGATGATTCAAATAAAGTTGAATTTTCTTTTTTCCTGCCTCCTTTGCCTTTTAATCTGATCTCCCAGTGGCGAGGAATTTTTTTCCACAGGAAACTAATTATCGTCCTGCTATGATAGTTCTCCAATTCTTTCTTAGGAGAACCTTTTGGTTAAATTTTTTTTTTATAACGACCATTACTTGCTATTAATAACACATAGACTATTCGAGGTGTTCACGAGAGTCCACAGGTTACCTATCAAGTCGAGGTTAGTGGTTATGATTCATGTTTTATTCAAGGTGCCTGGTACCACGCAGAATTAAATTTTTTTTTTGAATTCAGCTTTACACGATAGTGACGACATATACATGTGCTGACCATTAATTTGAATTTCAACTTCACCAATTCCATGAAAACTGTAGATTTTAGTCCACTATGTGTAGGTGACGTATGCTGGGTAAATGCCTTTTGCCTTCAGGGCACAGACGGAGTTTAAATGATGCTCTACTCATTCCATAAAAAGAACTTTTTCTGCACGTGCTTCTGTG
>NW_011916910.1:0-4252 GCF_000151845.1 Pteropus vampyrus | reverse complement strand
GTTTAAACATCCAGGGTTTGTCCAGAATAATTCAACTGAAACAAATGGTCTGTGCTTGGGAGGAAAGGCTAAAAGCACTCCAAAGATAAATGGAAGATGAGGCTATAATGGTTGAACTTTTCTTGAGAGCAACAGATGGCCACAGGAATGAAATTATAAAAACATCAGTTTAGGAAGACTAATATTATGTTGAGGAGCAGAAGTGATTAACTAGAAAATAAATTGAAGGGAAGGAGACCTGTTAATTATGGCAACAATAATAAAGATAGATCTGACAGATTTGGAAATATTTTCTAAGAATCTCAAAAACTGAAGTGTCATAAAAAGAAATAAAAATTATTAATGTCTAATTGACCAGAGTCTTTTTATTTCTAGATTGGATAACTACCTTGGCAGCATTTCAAAAAGCAATGGATCACTTTTGTGATCATAGAAAATATAAAAACATATTGTAAACAAAATGCCCTTCATATGTCTGCAACTTATGGACAGGAGAAAGAAAATTAAGCATGCACATGTAGAAAATAAAAGTAATATATTCTTAACATTTTCACAATGCTTACCTCTTTGCCAATATTATAAATATCAGCTCGTTTAATTCTCACAATTCGATTAGGCGTGTACTCTTGTATGTTTATTTAGCAGAGAAACGAACTTGGCGCAGGCAGGTTAACCAAGCTGTTATAACACAGAGAGAGGATAGAAAACCTGAGGGTTGAGGCCAGGTAGTAAAACTCCAGAGACTAGACTCTTAACACCATTTTACTATTGCTCCTAATTTAAATGATGGATACAATGATGTGGTAGGCATATTTAATAATTTTGAGCCCTCAGAATTTTTCTAAATAATACAAGTGGTCTATTAGTAGATGGAGAATTTTTTTTTTTTTTTGTAAATTCTATACATGAAATTTTGATTAAGGGGGTAAAATTATGATTTTCTCATATTGGCATAAGGTAATTCTTTACCTAAAGAACATAAAGAGGTCATCCAATTAGAGAAGTTGCACAAGTCCAGTCAAACCTATTTGGAAGGAGGGAATAGGTTCAAGTGCAAATAAATTCAAATTGACTGCTAATTTGAATGCTTATTATGTGCAAGACATTGTGACTGTTACAAAAATGCATAATATACAACTTCGTCTTCAAGAGATAGCAATATAGTGATTGAGTAAATGAGAATACAGATAATTATCATGATAATATGATGAGTACAATTAAGGTGTACAAACAGTCATAATTGAAATTAGGGAAAGATCAAACTCAGGTGGAGAGATCAGAAAATGCCCTAAAGGGAAGGTAGTTTCTAATGCCAACTTCAAGAAAAGAGAAGAATTTCAACAAGCTTAAAATAGAAATATTCATCTAGAGAGAAGGAAAAGTATGAGCTGGGACAAGAGACCCAGACATTAAGGAATAATGCAGTAAGGAATAGTGCTTTGAAGTGTAGCAAAAATATGATAGGACTTGTACCTAAAGAAAAAATAGTCAAATCACTGCAGGTCTTTGTTCTGAGTTAGTGGAATAGCAGAGATATTTCTGAATTAAAATAATTTTGATTTATAGATGAAGGCTAGGGAAGAGAGACATGTCAAGGGCAACTTTAAGACAACAAATGATTAGAGCTCAATGCGGATATTAAAATTAATAAGAATATGGAAATCAAGAATGGGGAGAAAGTTTGCCTATGTGCATGCTGAATTTGATTTGATTTGAGGATGTGACAATAGGAACACGCATTTATTGATGGTGGGAATGCAAAATGGTACAACCACTTTGGAAAGCAGCTTGGGGGTTTCTTACAAAACACACTCTAAACATGCAACTCTGCAGTTCTGTTCCTTGGTATTTACCCAAAGGAACTGAAAACTTATGTCCACACAAAAACGGGCACATGGATGTTTATAGTAGCTGTATTCATAATTGCCAAAGCTTGGAAAGAACCCAAATGATTTTCACTTTATGAAGATAAACTGTGGTACATTCAGACAATGGAATATTACTCAGCAATAAAAATAAATGATCTATCAAGCCATAAAAAGACACAGAAGAACCTTTAAATATATATTACTAAGTGAAAGAAGCCAGTCTGAAAAAGCTACATACTATACGATTCCAACTACGTGACATTCTGGATAAGGAAAATCTTTGGGACAGTGAAAAGATTGCTTTCCAGGGCTTGAGATTTTGGGTAAAATAAATACACAAGGCACAGAAGATTTTTAGGGCAGTGAAAATACCATTTGATACCATAATAATGGGTGCATGCTATTATATATTTGTCCAAACCCTTAGAATGTATCAGCACTAAAAGTAGTTCATAAACTATGGAGTTTCAGCGATTATGATGTGTCAATATAGATTCATCAATTGTAACAAATATACCACTCTGGTAAAGGAAATGGGTCATGGGTTGGCATGTGTGGAGTAAGGAGTACATTGAAAATCTCAGTACCCTCCCCTCAATTTTCTGTAAACTTAAAAGATCTCTTAAAAAAAAAAAATCTTAATTAAAAATAATCAACCCACATTCAAAGATAAGGAAGCACATAAAACTAGAATTCATGTATCAGAATAAGACAAAAGGAAAAAAAAAGAACCAAATCTTAAAATATTAAAATTTTTAAATGATCACAGGCAGCTTTAAGCTAAATATGAATATTTTGTTTAAAGAAATAAAGCTCGAAAATATTTGGGAATTGGGGAAGAAACCATTAAAAGTAGCATAAATTGTGAAAAGTAAACAAATCTAGAATTTTTTTGAAAACCCTGAAATTAATAGCTTAGTGGATTAGTTTAGCTAAATTAGTGAACTAGGAGCTAAATGAAAAAGAATGTTCAGAGAACAATATAAAGAGATAAAACTTTTAATATAGAAAGAAGGTAAGAGACGTGAGGCTAGAGAAAATCCATCGTATATTTAATATGTTCATGACAAAACATGATTTATTATTTTATAGGTTTGAGCTCATGCATCTTCATAATCTACATAAAGAATAAAAGTTTATAAGTTGATAAATGCTAAATACATTTTATAAAAAAGCTCTGCCTATGACTTTTAAAAATACAATATATTTTAATAATTACCAAAGGTAGGTACAGCTGATAAATGAGAATCAAATGAAAATAACTTGGCTCTAGTAAGTAATGGATTATTTCATTTCATTTCTTTTACTACAACAATCTCAAAAGGGAATAGAAGGAATAAATTGGCCTCCATATGTTGCACACAATTTATTGTTTATATTCTGCATATTTAAAATCCAGCTATATTGATTTGGTATTTATTATCCAAAATATTGTGAAATTGTCTTACAATAATTATTTTAAAACTAGTAATTCCTGTTTTCTTGAAACAGCATAAAAACATTATCAAGTTTTATTACATGTGTATTTTAATCAAAAATCAAAGCCAGTCAAGAGAACTTTGTTAGGAAGAACATATAAAAATCATATGAACAAAATTAAAACACGAGAGTACCAAAAAGGTGTCATGCTGAAGGTTTGTTTACATAAGTTGACATGTGATATCTTTACTTTGTGAAGAATTTTTTTTAACCCATTTTAATAACAAGCTTAAAACTATTCCCCAAATCAAAATATTCTCTCAGTGGCCTGCATTTCTACAACAAAGATAATGAAGTGGTCTCTAAAAGATGTACGCTTCTAGTAGAAACATTAAAACAGACACGAATAACAGATATGGTCCCATTGCCAGAACCAAAATTGCAGTAAATATCTTGAATGTTTCCTAGGTGCTTGGCATTTAATATTAAACCAAAAAGACTATTATGCTACTTATAAAGCTTATTATGCTACTTATTTCTAATTAATCGAGCAAAACAAATGAGCCAAAAGTCTTCCAAATTTAATACAGAACTAAAAGTAACACATCATTCTTTTAGATCCTATACCTGAGTTAGAAATGAATTTCCAAATAAAAGGAAAGGACTAGTTTCTTTACAATCTTCTTATATTTGAAATGCAAAATCATTTTAAAAATTGCAAGCAAATAAAGAAACAGCAACAAATCTAAAATATGTGTGGCGAAATGTGAAATTTATTCCAAGGTAGAAATGAAACAGGAAATGACATTCTCAGAATGATTTCCCTAAAAGCACGTATTAGCTCTCTGAAAGGCCCTTTCGGTAAACCAGTGATTACAATGAAGAGAGTTTGGCGATGAGAGAAATGGGGACTATCCCTGCAGAGACGCAAGTACACTACAACGGAATGGGAAAGGAGTAGCAAC
>NW_011916909.1:0-598 GCF_000151845.1 Pteropus vampyrus | reverse complement strand
GGTGCGGGGCGGGGTGGGGGTGCCGGCTAGGCCTCGGGCCGGCGGGCCCTTGACGGCGACCGCGCCCTGCCCCCGCACCCGGGCCTCCCCGCATCCCCTCTGGTCCCCCGGGGCCTCCGGGCGGGACGGCGGCGCTGCGGGGCTGAAGGTTGCGCCGGCCGGGAGGCTCCACCGCGGGGCGGCAGGGCCGGGCTGCCGGGACAGGGGCGGCAGGGCCTAGGAGTGGGGACCGGGCGCCCACCCACCGCTTCCCCTCGGGTCTCTCGCAAACGTCCCCTCCCCCATTCCGGTAACAAATTTATTAATCCCCCCTCCTCCGCGCTCCGGGCGGCCTGGCCGGGGCGGGGCAGGCGGCCTGGCGGGCGTGGGGTGGGGTGGTGGGGCGGTGAGGCGGTGAGGAGTCAGGTGCAGCCGCGGCCCGGAAAGTTTCCTTTTAGGCCCGAATGGGGGGTTGCCCTCCTTTGGAGGAGCCCTGGTGCTAGCGCTCGCGACCCCCGAGGGCGTGGGGGAGAGCACTCGGCTATTTTGAAACTCTTTGCCAGTTCCTAAAACAGTGAAGGTACTCCGCCCCTGCACCCCTCGCCCGCGCCCCACCCCA
>NW_011916908.1:0-1000 GCF_000151845.1 Pteropus vampyrus | reverse complement strand
TAAGAAAATGACAATTACATGGAAGAAAAATATTTACAAACATTTAATAAGGAATTTGCAACCAGATACTTCAAGAATTTCTATAAATCAATTTTATGAAAATCAACAATCTATTAAAAAATGGACAAAAAGTTTGAATGGATACTTCACCAAAGATGTGCAGATAGTAATTAAACAAAGGAAAATATGTTTAAAATATTAGTTGTTTAGAAATTGCAAATTAAAACCATGATGAAATATTTCTACATACTGATACAATGTCTATAAAAAAAAAAAAAAAAACCTGACCTGACAATACCAAGTGTGAGCAAAGATTCAAAGCAATTGGAAATTGTACATATTCTCACTGAGAATGTAAATGGTATAGCTACTTTGGAAAGCAGCTTTCCAGCTTCTTATACAGTTAGAAATATACTTACTATATAACCTATGCCTAGATATAAAAATGTACATCCACATGTGTGCCTACATTTGTAAATGTTTACAGAAGCTTTATTAATAATTGTGCCATACTGGAAACAACTCAAATGTCCTTCAGCTGATGAATGGCTAAACAGATTGTGGGGTATTCATACAATGGAAGACTAATCAGCAATAAAAAGAAACAAATTATTAATACATGCAACATGGATATATCGCAAAAGCATTATATTTTTCTGAAAGAATCAAGATACCTAAAGCTAATATTATGTAATCCCATTATTATGATGGGATTATATATGATAGGAAAAGGCAAAATATAAGAACAGATATCAGATCAGTGATTTTCAAGAACTGAGGATATTGTTGGAGACATTGCAAATGATCATGAGGAAACTTTTGGAGATGATTGAAATATTCTGTATCTTGTCTGTAGCTGTGGTTACACAACTGTACATATTTGTCAAAACTCATTGAAATAAACACTGAGTCAGTAAATTTTACCAACTGTAAATATACCTTATTTAACGCTTATTTTGATAATGCCAAAACAAGGGAGGGAAGTGAGAGCATTGTTTTG
>NW_011916907.1:0-1708 GCF_000151845.1 Pteropus vampyrus | reverse complement strand
GTGTGCTGGGAATGGCGGAGCTCAAGTCTAAAGGATTAAAGGACCCAGCTGTGTGTCACACGTAGCTGCTGTGGTTTAAGTTCAGGAATTACAGGGAGACTTCTTTGGGGCGGGGGCATTCCGCTACCACGCTGACCAATAGTAACTAGAAATTCACTTTCAAGAAGGTGAACTGGGGTTCCTTTTGTATAGCCATCAATTTGGTGGAAACATCTTGTATAATGTAACAGAATAGGCAGGCACCACAATGCCAAAAGACTGCAGTCTCTGTGGAGTAAACCAGTGAAGCTATAATTCTTACTTATGCCTGTGTCCTCTGTGGATCAAAGGAGCTCTGTGCCCCGACCACCCCTCTCCCCCACCAGTAGGACGACAGCCAGTTTCTATGCAGAGGTAGAGCAGAGCTCTGGAGAGTCCTAGCCAACAAGGAAACCTTTGACGCAGAAGTAACATCTGTCATGAAAGTCCACCCCACCTAAAAGTGGGCCAGACGTTGACAATCCTGCCATGTGCCCAAAGGCGGGGAGCCAGCAATCCTGGTGAACCACAAACGTGACCACCACCACAGCTACTAGCTACTGGGCACTTGCAACGTTCCAGCACTGTGCAATGTTTCAGAGAAAGTTGCTAATTTCAGAAAAACAGCTGACTTCAGGACCCAGGCTCAAAGTCAGTGCTCACATATTTTTTAAAGCACTGCCTTCAGCACAGTTATGAGGCTTTCAACTATCAAGGACTATTTTCTTCTGTAAACCAAAAGATAAACGTGTTCTCTGGGTGTGTCAATGACTTACAGACTAAAGAAGATGCTACTGTTCTCACCTTTGCTTTAAGAAAGGATTATGTCATGTGTGAGACAGGTCAATTAACAGGGCAATAAGGACTGCCACTCATTCATTCCTCTTTTCCCCTAAAAAAGCAGTAAGGATTTAAAATATATATTTATCCAGCTTCTCTCTCTCTCTCTCTCTCTCTCTCTCTCTCTCTCTTTTCTCTCTCTCTCTCTCTCTCTCTCTCTCCTCTCCCCCACCCCTTCAAGATAAGGTCATATTCCATACACAAATACCAAAATAACTATCTGAGTAAATATGGAATTATAAATAATGAAAATGGGTTCCAAAGACACAGCAAGAGTTAAAGAAGGCCCTGTGCATTGTTGACTCCATAAAATATCCTTCTAAAAGGATAGTTTTTTCCTTTGCATTAATTAAAATTAATTATGATGATACCAAGCATGTCAAGGAGATAACTAAAATCTAAAACATTGTAAATGTTTACAATAGTCCAAAATATCACTTTACAAATCAGAAAGACATACACACTGCCTTCGCCAGCCATTGCAGATGGGACAGTATGCTAGAATATGTCTAGTGTAAATCTCTATATTCATACAGGGGCTGTCATGACCAAAGGTGAAATACATTTTGGAATGAAAAAAAATTGTAGTAGAAAGAGAGGAAAAGGTAAAGAGCCATGTATTTTAGGGGATGAATTTTTCATGCATAGTTTTAAAAAAGGGAAGAAAAATGGACTAGTCTTAAAAGTATCTGCAAATACATGCTTCTCTCTGTGTTTGGATGAGGAACAGGTCAGCTCTCTTCAGCCCAAAAGTGGTACTCCAGCTAACTGTCTGCTAGCCCTTGGAAAACAGGGAAATACCATGATAGTCTCAAAGCAGACAGGAAGGAGACAACAAGAATACCAATTT
>NW_011916906.1:0-1310 GCF_000151845.1 Pteropus vampyrus | reverse complement strand
GTCAGCAGCCTAGAGGAAAGGGCATCTCGGCAGAGGGAACAGCACATGCAAAGGCCTGGAAATGTGACAGTGTGTATGAGCGTGTGTGGGTGTCTGGCATTCTGCCAGAATTTGGTGGCTGAGGACAGTAGAGAACAGGGTTTGCCTTTTGGGAACAATGAAAGAAACAACTGACTTTGAGAGCTTGTTAGTGACCTCACCCCTGGGACCACCAAATTTTGTCCCTCTTCCACTGTTCCCTCCTCTGCCCTCCAGCAGCCTTAGGCTGGTGAAAGGCACTATCTATGCCTTTCAGAGGTATAGATAGTGTCCCTGGCCGCCTGGCTGTTCGTCCCTTCTCCAAGCTGCCACACCTTGGCCCTTCCTTGTGGGCCCTGGTTTGTATCCCCACCCCTCTGGCTGGGCCTCTCATGTCACAGAGAGACCAGGTCTGGATCTCAGTGGGCTCAGCCTCCTCCCTGCCTTCTTCAGGAGAAGGCTCTGGAGTGAGAGGAGGCCAGGGTGCTGACTCAACTGACCTTCTGTAGGGAAGAAGGTTGGTGTCTAGGAAAGTTGTTTAGTGAGCACAGCACCACTGTGTGTTAGACCCTGGGTGTCTTAATTCCATGGGGCTTGAGGCTTCCTGCAGGGAGCTCAGAGAACTGTGGAGAGACAGACACTCCAGTAGGTGCCCATGGTTGGGTGCCACCGGCTGGGACAGTCTAACGGGTGGGAAGGCGCCAGAGTGTAGGGACCACCCCTGCTTCCTCCACTGCTGCCCAGGTAATTTTACACTTTTTATTGAAGTACAACACCCATACAGAAAAGTGCTCATGTCATAAGAGTAATGCTTGTTGATTTTCTCAAAGTGAAATGCCTGTGCAACAGCATCCAAACCCAGAACCAGAACCGGCCAGCTCTCTAGAAGCCCCTCTTGTTTTTACTTTCAGTCACTATCCCTGACCCAAGGGTGACCCCTTCCCTGATTCTAACACCATCAGAAAATAAATGTTGCCTGACCTTGAACTTAATTTTAAATGCAAGCATACATTTATACTTCATTCACTCTTTTATATCTGGCATCTTTCACTTAAGATTCTAATCACAAGGCTCACACACATTGTTACTCATAGCTGTAGTGCATTTATTCTCATTGCTATATTTTATTTCATTGTGTGAATTTATTTACACACATGTCTAAATGTCAACTTATTTAGTCATTCTACTGGTGATAGGTATTTGGGTTACTTTCGGTTTGCGAGTATTAGGAAGAGAACATGTCTCCGCCCCCTTATAATTCCCCCCCGACCCCCGTCATCCTCACCCAACGC
>NW_011916905.1:0-746 GCF_000151845.1 Pteropus vampyrus | reverse complement strand
CACCCCAAAGGGGCCCTCCGGTCAGCGTCTATTGTACTCTACATATCATTCACTCACCCCTGGCTCTTGCTCTCTGTCGTCTCTCTCTTTCTCTGTTTATATGCCTCAGTCTTTCTCTGGTACTATCTCCATTCATCCTTCTCTCTCACTATCTGCTTTTCAATCTCTCTCTATAGTCATCTGTCTCTATCATTATCATTAGATCTCACATCAATCTCATCCGTGCTCTCTGGCCTCTCTCCCGTCTGCCACCCATCTCTCTCCCGGACACCGATCCCTCCGTCTGGCTTACCCACACACCCATCCATCCACCCACCCATCCATCCACCCACCCGTCCATCCAGCCAGTCAGCCAGCCAGCCAGTCCTAGCATCATTACTGTGTTCTGGGGGTTATTAGGATAGACAAGGGTTGGCCCTGCCTTGACAGGCCGTGATTGTTGTGACATGTCAGGAGGCATGAGAGAAGGGAAAGCCCGAGGGAGGGCTTGGCAGAGGCGGCGATGATGACGTGAGCAGAGGCTTGGGACCCTCCACCTCAGGCTTCGTCTTCCCAGGAGGCACTGGAACTGGAAAGAAGGAACTTGCTTCAGATGGTCAAGGGGAGATGTTGTCTAAGGACCTTCTGGGTTTGTTGCGATGCCACAGCTTCTCCCTCTTAGCTGGCAGCCTTTTCTCTCAGGAGGTGGTGTTGGACTTGTAGAAATCCCAGTGCCTTAGGAAAGGGAGGCTGGACTTTAGATATGA
>NW_011916904.1:0-3128 GCF_000151845.1 Pteropus vampyrus | reverse complement strand
TATGAATTTACCTAGTCCGGGTCATTTCATATAAACAAAATCATATAACACGGGGATCTGTTTGTGTCTAGCTATATTTCAGATTAGATATGTAAGTTGTCAAGGGTACCGCACACTGTCGACAAACATTAAGTACGTTCATCCTGATTATGGATGAATAATATTTCATTAAAAGGGGTAATTGATCGAATTTTATTGATCTATTCATCCATTAAATGGATAGTTGAGTGTTTCCATCTTTGAGCTGTTGCGAACATACACATATAAGTATTTGAAGACTCTGCAATTCTTTTGGGTATATACAGTCATTTCTCATTACTTGCTGGAGTTATGTTCAGTAAAGTTGCAGCACAGAGTGAATGAGCAGATTAGCAGATACTAAGTCCTTGCTCTTAAGGGAAATATATAGATATATATCACACAGATTATAATCTGAAATCCTAAAAACAATTTATCTTGGGAGATTCTATTTTCTTTGCTTTACAAAAGACAAAATGGGTTTCAGAAGTGGTAAGTGACTTGTATGAAGCCACTCCACTCACCCCATCCAACTGACCTCAGAGCTGGAGCTCCCCGCTCCATGTGATACCACCCCTGCCGTCTCCATCCTCCGGCCATCTCTGCAGCGGAGCTGAAACGAGAGGACAGAGCTGTCACCTTGTCTGTCCTCAGCCGGGAATATGCCAGATGAGCGACTCGAATTTTTGCCACTATGGGCATGTCTGTGCAGATGACCCCCGAATTGCCACAAGTATTAATTTGGGGGTTACAAATAAATGTTCGCGAATAGGCGAATTTGCCAGTACAGAATCCACGTGGCACTGGCCTACGTAATTCTCCGTGTAGCTTTCTAAGGAACCGCCACGCAGCCTTCCGGAGCAGCCGCACCATTTCGCAGCCTCGGGGGTTACACGACAGGGAAGTTCATATCCATGGGGCACTTAGGACGGTGCTGGTGCTATTTACTATTAATTAAATTAATTAAATGGGTCACAGTGCCGGTGTCAGCTGCCAAGCTCGATTCCTTCCTACTCACGGGAGAAAAGCTCTCGAACAGCGTAGGTGAGGCAGGGGCACCGGTGAGTGGGGAGGAGATGGAAAGAGAAGATGGTCACCCCTCTCCCCAAAGTTAAACCGCGCTCAGCCAGAGGGGCCGCTTCCTGTGATTTTACAGCTCCACATTCACACCTGGTGCCCACCTGCTCGACACCTACTCAAGGATTCGATCTATCTATCGTCTGTTTAAAAATTCATCGTTTCCTTTATAATGCACTGATACGGGTTCATTGCAGAGAGCTGAGAAAACACAGGTGAGTATAATAGACTCACCTATAAACCCACTCTGTCGCTTTCCGTGCACGTCCCTTCTCTGTTTTACGCAATTAAAACCATAATATGTGTGAGGTTTTGTAGCCTGGATTTATCTTCCACTTCACATCATATTAGCATGTAATTCCACGTCAGTTAAAGTCTTTAAACTCCCTATGTCTAAATAAGGCGGAGGGTTTTGTTGTGTGTTTATAGCATATTTTCAGTATTCTCCCATTGCTAAACATCATTTCCAAGTTTCTGGTATTATAAACAATGCAGTAACGCAAAGTTTTGTGCATAAAGGTTTCTATAAATCAATGATGATTTCCAAAATGATGATTGCAATGGAATTTCTGAATCAAAGGTGTATATTTTAAAATATTTTTATATAGCACTAACTCCTCAGAGATTTTTGAAATTTTCCTAAATGGTTCTATTTCCCTTTGCCTGGTTTGGACCAGGTTTCTTTGTTATATTCACATTTAATACATGCTTTAAAAAAAAAATAATAAACTCTTAGCTTGCCATTCTACATTAGCTGGTGAAATTATATGATTCATGCCTCTCTACCCTCATTGGAATATAAATCCCACAAGGGTAAGAACTGAACCCAACTATTTTTATGGATTTCAGCATCCGCTAAAGTCTGGCACACAATCTGTGCTCAGGAAATAGTACCAGAGGCATGAAGAGATAAATCTCCCATTGAGTTTTTATCCACATTCACTCCTACTATTGTTGCATGAAAATATAAGTTTATCCATCACAGCAAATTCACCTTACCCCTCAATACAGCAGGAATTAAGATTAGAAAAATAGTTATTTTAATCAATGAAAATTGAGATCCTATTATTTTATTTTGCATTTTTTTCCCATCCTGGATTTCACTGAGTAATAATTACAGTAGCATTCTTGAGCTGACTCACATGTATTTTGCATTGCTTTAATTACAAGGAAGATTCAAATTTTTCCTATTCTTATTATTTACTTCTTCTTGGTAAATACTAATTCATGTTCATTGCCCAATTTATGTAACACAAATTCAGTCCACATTTACTGAGGATCTCTATATTGAGCCCCAAACCCTCCTTGATGTTTTTATCTGCCTTTAATAAAATTCATTTTTAGTCTCCCATGCAAACATAACTTCTCATGTGATTAGCATAGGAAAAGTATATCGATCTTCTTTTCATTTCTCAAATATCTATGTCGTGGTGCTAGAGTGTATCAGGGAATACAGTCTGGTGCTCTTCTACAGTCCTGTGAGTGTCGAAGTCTTGGGACAGACATGAAAAAAGAAAGTTGGGAGAAGCAGGCAACTGACTGCTTCTGATCGCTGTTTATCAGACTCTGATTTGACCTGGGTTCAAAACCTGTATGACTCCAGCAAGGGACCTAATCTTTTAGTTTCCTTATTTGTAAAATGCAAGAATAACAGTAGGCAACTCATAGGCTATTATGGGGATTAAATGTGATAAGATAGGAAAAGGGAGAAAGAAAGAAAGAAGAAAGAGAGAGAGAGACAGAGAGAGAGAGAGAGAGAGAGAAGAAAGAAAGAAAGAAAGAAAGAAAGAAAGAAAGAAAGAAAGAAAGAAAGAAAGAAAGAAAGAAAGAAAGAAAGAAAGAGAGGAGGGGAAGGAGGTACTAACGAGGGCACCTGGTCCATCAAGGGTGAAATCTCTCACCCCTGGGACTTCAATGCCTCTCGTGTTTTAATATCCGCGCGTACGTTTCTGGCTTTTGAGTCCGGGTCCCATTCCTTGCACCCACCCTCCCGGTGGTTACGCTGGATTTGACAGTGGGGCACTTCTCCAAAG
>NW_011916903.1:0-1561 GCF_000151845.1 Pteropus vampyrus | reverse complement strand
TGAAGATGCTGAGGACGGAGCCAGGTCCGTCTCTGGGCTTCAGGGCGACAGACGTCTCTAGCATGACCATCGTGAGTGACGGGGAGAAGAACACGTCAGGAAAGGGGGTGGGGTGCGGAGAGCAAGGACCTGGGCTTTTGCAGAGCGCAGTAGGAGCTGCGGGGACCGAGCACTGGGCCGAGGTGCTGCCCGGAGGAAAATCGAGGCGCTCTGATCAGAGAACCGAAGATGGAGAGAAGACAACAGACACCCCACTCAGAGTCCAGGCTGAAGTGCGAACGGACATGCGGGAGAGACTGTCCCAGAAGAGGGGGTGGCATAGGACAACAATCGATATCGAGGCACGGCACCCTCGAGGAACGAGCATCTGTGTAGACTCGAAGACTTAGAAAAAGAGATGTGTCTGGGTCAGAGCCACCAAGTGTGGCCCACGCTGGGCTCCCGGCTGTAACCAGACACTCTTGGCATGCCGGAGTGTCGCAGGAGAAGGCTCGCAGAAGCAACCTCTCTTCTAATCCTTTTTCCGGAGAAACCTGCAAATATTAAAATGGCCACTCAAGGAGAACACGATTTGATTTCAGGTTTAATGGAAGGACACGGTGCAAATGCAGAATTTGAGGGACAGCGGGGGGAAAAATGTTCTGGAGATGATTTAATTTCCATTTCTTTTTAAAAACATGGCAAGCTGCTTATTTAAAAATGCTAGATGAAGAATATTGCAAACAGAGAGCCATTTCTTTTCTTTGCCAGGAAAAGGTGGATGACATTCGGGATTACCGTGGCAGATGACGGTGTCAGCGAACACTGGTGAGGGTCGAAGCTGGCAAAGCACTGTCCACATGTGGGGATCATGAGCACAAGCAGCCGCCGCTCACATGCAGTAGAGTTTTCCTTCACATCTAGCGTATGAGGGGGCATCAATGTGCCACATACTGAGCCAAGCTCTGGAGGTGACTTGGCCTCTCTTATGTGCCAGGGCTATCGTAGAAGCCAGAAGACACGGACCCCGGCCTCCAGGATGAAACAGCCATGGCAGTGACAACAGCCGTGAGTGCTGACCTTAGGTCTACATTTGCAGAGCCTTCTGCAGTTGACGGGGGACCATGTTGTGAGCTGAGCCTTCTCGCACTCACAGCGGCCCTTGCACAGGAACTGAGCCAGATCTGGATGACGTCGGCGTTTCAATGGCTGGGACTTGGCTCCAAAACCCTGTACCTCTTTCTTGGCTTCCATTCTCTGGCTAAAAGCTGAGTTTCGCATAGATTTAATTTTCAGAATAACCCGGGAAGTAAGTGCTGTTCGTTCTTTCTTTCTTTCTTTTTCTTTCTTTCTTTCTTTCTTTCTTTCTCTCTTCCTCTCTTCCTCTCTTCCTCTCTTCCTCTCTGCCTCTCTTCCTTCCTCCCTTCCTCTCTTCCTCTCTTCCTTCCTCCCTTCCTTCCTCCCTTCCTTACGTACATTACTTACTGACATTCCTCGGTTTGTCCTGACACATGAAAGCCCTCAGTGTTCCACCTTCTGTCCCCAAATGACTTGTCAAGACACTTTCCCTAAAATAGCTCCC
>NW_011916902.1:0-4318 GCF_000151845.1 Pteropus vampyrus | reverse complement strand
GTAGTTAAGGTGCTTTTCACAGTTTCATGATTTCATATTTTTCTCTGCTAGAAGGTAGTTAGACAAAACCTTGCTGTTCTATCTGTGCTCTTACCCCCAGACCCCCAGAACTCATTATTGTTTGGTTTTATTGTTTTAGCTGACTCCTATGATGAATCATAAATGTGATTTTTAAAAATGTTATTATACCGTTTACAGCTCTATAGACATGTGAAAATAGGATTAGCTTTAGAAAATAATGGAAAGACCAAAAGGGCCTTCCATCTCAAATAATTCTGTGGTTTCTTTCAAAGAGGATAGGGAATTATCAGTTTCTCCTGCCTGGGTACCTCAAAGTGGGGAATGACTTACAGGAAAATCAAATGTACGAAATTATGTAATTGCTTTGTGACCAAAGTGAACTTAAGAGACAAGCAGTTCTGAATGGTGCAAAATACATTTTTAAAAAATCTGAATTATAATCACTCTTTAGCTTTCTCAAAGAGGTGAACCATATTATAAACAACTTACATGACGGGTTTCAGAGCTGCCATGTATGGCCGTGCAGGTTGTGAAATGCACAACTTATGAGTGCCATTCACTTAGACTGCAGTGTAAATGATGCCTCTTGGAGTCTCACAATACAGGGAACCTGACTTCAGGGAATACGGAATCTTTCTTAGGCAAGAAAGATGGGCTATAGTGAGCAATATGGGTAGTCTGATTTCCTTAAATTGACTAATGTTTATCCTTGATGATCTCTATCTTCATTTCAAACTGGTTATTTGTAGTGAGAGCTTAAATAAGATGCTTCTTCATATAGATTTCTTAAACTTATTTAGATAAAACAGATCAGATTCATTATCATAAAAGTGGCTACCATCTTATTTTGCATAACTGGCAAATGAATGAACTGATTTAATGGAGGATCATTTAGACTTTTTAGAAGAAACTCCTTAAAATAATACTTTTCTTTAGAATTATTCTGAAATATTTTGTTTTTCAATTCTTCCTATTGAAAATTAAGTAACTTCAGAAAATATGCTGAATAGTCTGGCTAATGTTACATTCCTATGTGTGTATGTATGTGTGTGTATTTATTTACACAATATATTCCAAGTATTCATATGTAGTAGCATCTAACCAGTGTTCCATGTGGACATTTCCAAATGTGTTCTATATGGTATGGCAAAGCAATACAATTTTTGTTTTCTATAATAATACAATTTCTTTTTTATGAATGAATGAATCAAATTGACAGATTGTACAGGAATTTATTTGTCATCCAAATCTTGACTGGAAACATTTATGTTATAATTTTTAGACAGACTAATCTTCAGAACTATCCAAATATTAAGATGGAATTACCTGCAGTAGTAGGTTAGGGTAGGGAGGCTTTCAGATATCACATCTTCCAGTAGAATTAGTGGTTCCAGATGATTTAGAATATGGTTGTTTGGGAATAAAGTTTTCACATGAGGATTTGAATTAAAATGAAAAGGAAAATCTTTTTATGAAGTTATAGATATGTATCATGATTCTAGCTCTAAACTTGGTCTTAAATAAAAGTGAGGGTTAATTTATATTGATTATATATACACTTTTTTCCTACGAAGAAGTTTTGGAGGTTTAAAAAATTGCAGATGATAAACTAGAAAACAATAACTGAAATCCTACGGCAAAGAAACTTTGCAGGCATTGGATGGAATGCTATGATTAATATTCTTAAGGAGTGTTTGGACAGTTCTGAGCAACCACTGAATAAGATTTCAGGGCTAAATATATGGTACCATAATCTCAAGTTAAGCCTAACAATTTTAGTCTTCAAATTGATTATCACTAGATATAATAAAGGCATAATCGTAGAGGCATTAGTAGGATTTCTTGGTTAACTTAGTGGAAGATAGAGTCTCATTGTTGTTCTTACTAGTTTTGGTTTAGTTTTAATCAGTTTATGTTTTTGCTGCATAGATCTTATGCATGCTGAGAACAATGACAGCTCAGGTAGTAAGTGATAGCAATAGCTGACATTTTACACCTAAGCTTGGCCATAAAGTGAAAGGTCACACAACATAGAGTGAAAGGTCATTATTAAGAAGTGATTTCTAGTCACGAGACTGGAAATACTCAGAGTGTACCTTAATATTTTGGAAAGTTTATTTTTAGTAGATGATAAAGTATCTCAGCTATGGCTAACTTTTGTGACAGGAGAACCAGGTAAAAATTTACTAGCCTCAGGAAGGCCTGAAACTCTTATTATATTTTTGAAGTCAGCACTTAACTTTCTCTCCTACATGAAATCCATTCACCCAAATGCCCAACCAGGAAAGATACATATAAATTTGACAATGTCTTCTTTCTTATCCTACACATTCCACAGACATTCCTATCAATTCTACCTTATAAATGTCTTCTTATTTATTAGAAGATAAATTAATCATTTAGTTCCACTAAATCTTAATTTACTAATAGAATCAACAAAACAGTTTGAAATGCCACTGCCCGTTTTCTATCTTTCAAAATCCAATGAGATGACCCAGTGGTGGTGGATCTTTGGGCACTATGACTCATTAGGTTAGGCAGGTAACATGTGAAGCCATGTTTATTTTGTTGTTTGTTTAGTACCAGCAGTGGAGGATTAATAGCTTATATAGAAATGTTTGCAAAATGTTTACCTGAAATTTATACCATACCATAGTATCTCCCAAGTTTCTTTCTAAGATAACAGTGTTTTTACTCCTCTCACCCACCCCATTTCCTCTGTCTTTAAGACTCCTTTAGTGCTTTCTTGAAACCCTATGGACTCAAAGTCAGACACATTGTATTTTACCCTAGAATCTTGTGTTTATGATTCCTCAGAGCATCCAACTGAGTTCAGGGTAGCCCTGAGCAGTAATATCTAGAAGACCTGTCAGAGCTAGAGCTCATTAAAGTATGCTGGAAAGCAGGATAGAGTCCTCTTCGTTCTGTCCTGGTGTCATCTATTCCTGATAATAATGGAAAACAACTGATCCTGTATGACTTCTTCCAAGGATGAGCTGGGAAGGACCCTTCACTTGCAATATTTCACTCCTCTGACCCATGTTATGTCTCGCCAACTGGGAGAAAATTAAACCTCTAGGAGTTTAATTTTATAAAAACATAAAATAGAATCATGGCTTACATGTTTTACAAATATAACTGTAGGAAAGGAGGGAGGAGGACATTTGTGTGTTCATAACTGTCCTGGTACCTGAGAAAGACACAGAAAGTGAAAGAAGGACATAGGAAGTAAACTGGGCACATATATAGTCCTTATGCAAATCAGGTATTTTTAGCCTGCTTTACAAGTCTGCTTCAAGCACCTTAGTTGAGGACCACTTTGTGGAACTGGCACAATATTTCCAACATCTCAGATAATAAATTTATCAAAATAGGTCCATATTAAATTTATGAACTCTTGTTTGCTCCTGCTTTTTTCCTTTTATTATTCTATATATAACATATAACATCATATAAAATACAATATTAATATATAATATATATAAAATATATGCAATATATATTATATATAAAATATATGTACAATATATATTTTATATTTTTATTTTGATTCTATGTGTATATTGTAATATAACATAAATAATGGTACAGAACTATAGAGACTAAGTAAAATATATAAGTATGTAGAACTTTAGAGTCATAGTTCTGATAATTGTAATAACCACTTTGAGAATCATGCCCTTTCATTTTGTAAGTGATTGAAATAAACGTAATACTTCTACTGAGAAGTACCTTTAAGGATGTTGGTTGCTCCTATAATCGTCAATACCCATGTTGAACTCGATGAGCACACAGAAGTAACAAGTAATATTGGAAGCAAGAATTCCTAACTTTTATACATTTCTAATAATTAGACAAATAGTTCTCCCTTAAAACTGTGGCTTTACTCTTTGGATGACAATAGAAAAGTTTACAGAAAATAAAAACATGCAGTATATGATGACTGAGGAATACTTATATACAATTCTATTAACACTGAACTATTTTAAGATTTGCAGGTATTTCAATTAGCGTTAGTTGTGTTAAAACTCAAAATTAAATGTGTAAAACAGTATTTTTAATATGGATTAAAGAACTCTCCTTTTTTAAAAAAACAGATCTTAATTGTATTAGAATACTAGTTATTGTCATTACACAAGAATATGTTGTATAATAGAGACTCATGGAAAGTTGGGATGCGGAAAATTTCCTAATGTTGGCTGATTATACAAATGGATTTATTATTGCTTAAAAATGGTCCTTATAATAAAAGTGCTTTTGGGTGAGACTTGGCTTGATTAACAGTCCAGCTAGTCTA
>NW_011916901.1:0-2648 GCF_000151845.1 Pteropus vampyrus | reverse complement strand
GATTCTGCATTTCTCCCTTAGGTACTGAGCCGGAAGAACAAAGATGCTGCTCTGCTGCACTTAACTGCTCTTAAGTTGTAAAGTATCCAATTACATCAAGTCCCTAGGGAGACTGGGGCTGTGGCCATAGTCCTGCAGTTTTGCAGAATGCAGTTAGGCTCCCTGGGGTAGATTTGACCTCTGCAGAAATTCAAGTCTCTGCAGCATAGGGAGACTTCTCCATTGAAAGTAGCAGTCGTCTAGCTTTGTGTGTGTGTGTGTGTGTGTGTCTGTCTGTCTGTCTGTCTGTCTGTTGGGGGAGGGGAGGAGTGTCTCAAGAAAACTGTCCAGGGTTCAAGGATACCGGTAAACAGTTTCATAGAGTGTATGCAAGGTTCGCAGGGGATGTGAAAGACGGATTTGGGGGCAACTCAAGGGCGTGGTCTCTAAAGTCAAACCTGTGTTCAATTTCTGGCAGTACAACTAGCTGGCGGTAGGATCTTGAGCAGATATCCTAACTCTAAGCCACAGCGTTCTCATATGTGAAATGGAGATGATGGTAATAATCCTTGTCTTAAGGGGTTCTTGGATAATTAAATTATAACAGATGTAGAGAATGCTGAAGAGAGCTAATAGCACATAGTAAATACTGAGTAAACATTAGCTATTTTTCTTGTGGGAAGCCGAGTAAAGGGTGTGAGTTCCCAGACTGGATGTGGGTCAGCGAAGCATCCATTCGTTTCTCATGCTTTGCTCTATCATGTGTGAGAGGCTTATTAAGGTGAATAGAAAAGCAAGGAGCATTGAGGTCCTCCAGAAGTGAATGTGTAGCCTAACAAATGGAGAAGTGAGGTCTTTTTGCCACTATGGAGTCAATGTGAAGATGTTCGTGATTTGCCACAGAGTGGACGTAAAGGCAGAGGTAAAGATTAGTAGAGTTTTACAATTTACTCTTCTCCTTTATTACTAATACTTATGTAGAGCTTCATAATAAATGGCACATTTTTTCCATCATTTAACCGTTACAATACTGTCAGGTTAGATTATTTAGAGATGAAGAACCCATGTTTTAGAGAAGATAAATAATTGCCAGCTGTTAAGAGGCAGAGAGAGACAGGATTTGAGCTTAAGTCTTCTAACTTTAAGTCCCATGCTATTTTCATTATGATTATATTACATACATAGAAATGGTGGTAGCATTTCAGATCCATTTCAGTTTTGGGTGACATCTAACTCACAGCATCTCTCCAGGGATAGTTTACTCTGGCACCCCAGAAGGTAGCTTTGCAATGATCTCTGTGTGTGTGGAACCTCAGTGAACTTCTCTGCCACCTAGTGGGCCACAGAGCACTCTCTTGAAGAAAGTCTGTATTTCAGTCTAGGAGTAGCACGGGGATAGAGTGATGGGTTCTCATAGATGGGATTCTTCCTGTGTTAGGTAGTCTGCCTGAGCCCTATAGACAATGACTACCCCTATATCTGCTATTCATATATTCTTTAGATTTTTGTTTATGCCTTAGTTATTACTTCATAGTTAATATTTGCTTATGTTACACTTTTTCTGTTTAAAATAATAAGTGGTTTCTCCCTCCTGATTGCACTCTGACTGTCAATACAAGGGCCCAGCTGAGATACTGCCACTTCTAACATCCACAGTTGGGACCATAACCTTGCTTACCTGTGACACTTTGCTGACATCTGTTATGCAGCTTAAGATCATTATTGTCATTGTCATTGTCTTTGCTACTGCTGCTGTTATTTGTGTTGCCTGTCTTACCCATCACATGATGAGGTTAAGAAATAAACTATTTCTGTTTGTCTTAGATTTTTTCCTATTCCATTCCCAATCCAGGCACCTAACACAGAGCTACATTCAAAATGGTATTCTCCACAAATATATGTCAATGCAATAGTGAAATGATCCCAAAATTCATATATATCAAAATGGTGAAATTGATAACGTTCTTGGGAACTGAACACACCATTTCTAGTGCTGGGACATAAGTCCAATGCTTAGTTAACCATTCTGACTTCACACACAGCATATTATACAGGCTATACACATCTCTTAGACTTAATTTCCTTCATGCCTATTTCTCCACAATATCTTTTTTTAATATATAGAAATCAAGGCACATTCACACATACAACATCCATTCCATGCTTGGTTGAGGATATAACATGAAATGCTGTCAATTGACTACTGGGAAATGCTTGGTTGCCCTGTGGAGTCATCTGACCCTGACTTGCAAATGCTCAGGAGTAAATTTAATCACACCAGAAATCCACCAGCTAAATAAATATTTCAAGGTACCTGGGAAAGAAGGGAAGTTCGCTGACAAAAATTGAGGTTGCCCTTTTTTGGTCCCTGTAGTCTAGATTATGCCAGATTTCCATAGTTGGTGATTTTCTCTCTGTGAAATTTCCAAGCTGATTTGCAGAGGAAGAAGATGACCCTGGCAAAATGAACACAAATGATCCTCTTTTTGCAGCGAGGGCCTCTAAATTTCAAGTGTCAGCTCTTACAGTGCACGCATGTCTTTGCGCCTACCCGACTACTTATTGAAGAGTAGAAGCTTTGACTACTCCCTCTTCACTTACTCCACCTTAAGAATGGAATATAATGATTCTTTCTGAGTAATCTTGAGTATATTTAGACACTATTTGTA
>NW_011916900.1:0-1754 GCF_000151845.1 Pteropus vampyrus | reverse complement strand
TCAATAGCAGTTATTATTGTCAGATTCTTAATGATAAACCATATTTCCCTGGGGCTCAGCCCTGTCCTTGACTTATCTTGGCTAGATCGCTTCTAATAATAAAATGTCACCATTGAGTCAAACATCTTTTAAACTTGGGCAAATTGCTTCCCTTCTATGAACTCAACGCCCCCTCTATAAACAAAAAGACTAGATTAGATGCTTCCAGAACTCCCTCAACTCCATCTCTCGTATGATATTTTCATTACCAGCATTAATCACACTTCACAGTTTCGCTCATCTCCCTCAGAGGACCCCCCAGCTCCCTGCCTCACAGCGCTCTCTCTTTCTCCCTCTTTCTTTTGCGTTCTCTCTCTCTCTCTCTCTCTCTCTCTCTCTCTCTCTCTCTCACACACACACACACACACACACACACACACACATGCACTATTCTTTCTGCCATTTCTAGAGAAATCCAGCATCTTTGGTTGAGTCATATTTTTCTCTGAAATAAATGAGCTATAAAATTCCCCTTAGACAGAAGCCAGGCTTCTCTACTTCCTTGAGGGAAAAGCAGTGTCACTCATTGAGGGTGTACTGGGGAGACTGCAGCACAGACACGGGCCCTGTATTTAGGTTACCCAAGGGACCCAGGGGAAAGGAGTGTTTACCAAGTTATGTGATTATGTCAAAGGCCACTACTCCAAAATATTCCAAATTGACACTATGAGCAAATCCCATTCCTTGAATAATTCTCATCTAAATGATTATTGTAAAGGACTAGAAATTATATTTTTCTCACATCTTTTAAAATTTATAGTTTATGTCCCTCCAGGCAAAAAGCTTTCAAAAAGCCTGAACATACACTCTTCCAGGCTTTCTGATGTGTGTGTGTGTGTGTGTGTGTGTGTGTGTGTGTGTGTGTGTGTGCGCGCGCACGCGCGCACGTGCGCGCACGCACGTGCACGCGCGTGTATGGGAGAGATAGAGAGAGAGAGAATACATGACTTCCTGTTGTGATCAGACAACAATCAGGAAATTTCAAGTTAACATTCGTACTGTTGACAGTCACATAGGAGAGTGAGCCTCCATCTCAGCATTCCTGGGCTGTCATCAGCCAGCCTCAGGATTTCAAGGTGCCTTAGTGTCTGTTTTGCATTTAACTCTGCTCCACGTATAACACCACATGAGACCTGTTGGAGTTTTGCTGTTAGAGGATGTTTAATATCTGAAGAGGGTGGGTGCCCTTCCCAAGCACCCCCAGGGGAGACATGGAACTAGAAAGATAACGATCAGTTTCATGGAGAAAACCACGCAGGCACAAACCCCAGAAACTGATATTTAAACCCTAAACCCATAAGGGACCCCACATTTTCACATTAGCTGTCCTTGTCTGCTTCCCCTCATCAGCAAACATATGTTCTCCATGGAACCAGCCGAGCCCGTCTGAACCAGTTACTATTTCTGTAAGAAGTTGGAGGGGGAGGAAAAAGGGAGGAGAAATTTCACATTGCAGCCCTGTCTGGTGCTATAAATATTAGAAAAGCTATGGATTCTCATTTGTAGGAATGATACCATAAAAGGGCCAGCGACGCCTCTCTGAGCTGATGCATCTCTTACTCTGCCCTCGGTGTACTGCTTTCGGTGCTGGGGTGGGTTCAAGACCCGGTTTGACTCCCAGGTCTGCAACATAATATTGCGTGACCTTGAGAAACATCATTCACTTCTATTTTTTTCCGCTCCGAGGAGCATCTTCTGCCCTTTGCAATTCCCCC
>NW_011916899.1:0-1241 GCF_000151845.1 Pteropus vampyrus | reverse complement strand
CTTAACTAAGCCTTAGGACAGGGCAAGTTTTGCCAGACCTGTAGATAGTTTTACATACATATAGACCAGAGATGAGTAGAGATAATAGCCTATTTAAAGATAACTGCCTATATATTAGATATGCATCTGAACAACGGCACAAACAGACCCTTTATCTTTCTATTAGGTGCTCTCTAATAGAAAGATTGGGAGTCACAAGATTTGGATCTGTTAAGGGGCATTGGAGGAGGGGGTGGAATTATTCTCTAAGATGTTTCCTTCTTTGAGCATAGAGCTAATCAGCATTACACTCTCCACTTCCTTCCTCATCCTCTCTAGGTAGGGGGAAAAGACTTACAAAATCCCTAAATTTGTAGAGAATAAATGGGGCATTTTCAGCAGAGCTCTGCCCTTCAGCCTCTGAGGAGCTGGGAGCAAACCTCCTCTGTCACTCCTCTGTAGCAGAGGGCTCACCAGTCCATTGCTATCTGTAACCAGGTGGCTGGTTCTAACTTTGAGATGCAGTATTAGGAAGCTTGCATGTTCATATGTATAAGCCATGTACTCCAATTTAGCATTTACCAAAATCAAGCTAATATATATTACCTCCCCCTGCATTCCTTTATTTCTGAATTTGTTGAGAACTTGGTTATGAAATGGGAGTACATTGCTCCTTCTTGCCCCTGAAGATTCCCAACATTTTCTGCCTGGACCAGGAACTCTGAGAAACAAAACAGAAGTGAGAAATGGCAAAATGAAAGTACATGTGGAGGGGCTGTTGGAGGAGCCCACACATGAGATGCTAGGTTTGGAGTTACTCTTTGAACTTGTATTTTTCTTTAATTTCCTTCCTTCCTTCCTTCCTTCCCTCCCTCCCTCCCTCCCTCCCTCCCTCCCTCCCTCCTTCCCTTACCTTCCTTCCTTCCTTCCTTCCTTAATTAATTAATTCCTTAATTTATTACTGACATCTTTATGAGTAAAATAGACACTCTGATGGGTGACCTCAATTTGTGACAGACTGGATATATCCAAGTTACCATCTAATTCCGCACCGAGCGCTGACGGATCCTTGCTTTGGGCCCGGTAGGCTTTAGGATTGGAGCAATAACACATTCTAAAGACGAAGGAACAGTAGAGATGGAGTCGGACCACTGCTATGCTGCCGTATTGTGATTTTAGATGGACTGATAGGCCTATCAACACATTGATGGATGGACGACTCAAAGCAACTTCAGGAGGGAGGAATTTTGCCTAAATAGGGC
>NW_011916898.1:0-2692 GCF_000151845.1 Pteropus vampyrus | reverse complement strand
CCCAATATGGCAGAACAGAAGCTGCTGCCCAGGTCCATGAACTCACTCTTTTGCTCCAAACTTTCAAGTTCCCAGCCTATTCAGAGCGAAGGCCAGAGTCATCACTGGGCCCTATGCATACCAGCCTCCTCACCTTCCTTCCATCATACACATAACATAAAATTTAACATTTTAAACATTTAAAGTATTTAACTCAGTGTCATTTACCACCTTCTTAAATGTTATACAACCATCACCATTATCTAGTTTCAGATCATTTTCATCATCCCAAAACCTCGTAAGCACTCACTTCCCCATTCTCTCTTCCCTCAGCCGGCAGCAACCACCAGTCTGTGTTCTGTGCCAGTGAAAGAGGCCTCCTCACCCACAGAGGGAATGGCTTCTCCAACCCCTTTCTGGGGGATCAACCCTGCATTGTCTGAGGAGACTGTAATGGCCTCCTCTGAGGCAGCTGCCATTCTCCTCTGGACAAACCTGATTCTCCTCAGGGCCCACCCCTCTTTGCTTCTAGACCTATGACTAGACTCAAGTCCCAGCAGGCCCTTAAAGGTGAGACACGAAGTATAACCCATGAGGTGTGCTACATTCCAAGAGAACTACTTGAGTTTTCTAATTTATACAGCCAGAAACCTTGGGGATAATGTGGGAATGGATATTAAGAATATGGGATAATGGGAGATAATGGCAGAAGGGACATGAAATTGGATCAGGCCCAATTTACGGATATGGGCTCACTAAGCAGAGATACTGCATTTAATGTGGGAGCTCGGAGAGTCTAAAGGGCTCTAACAGTTTAGCTGGTTGGTTGGCTGAAACATGGACCAAAAAGTGGCCCACAGTGAGCAAACTGGAAATGAGGACTCACCTTAGTTTAACGCAGAGGAAGGGATTCAAAGGCTCAGGAAGACTGGAACATTAGAGTGGAGTTGTTGTTTAAAACCTACACACCCGCCTGGGAGTGTCCTTCAAGACACATCCTTCATGACAACTGTGAGAAATAAATTTGTCAGGGTAGCCCTGGCAGTCTTGAAAGAACTCTGTGAGCACTGTTCTGTAGGCCAGACCTCATGATGGGAACCGCAGTCACTGAACTGGGAATCCCAAATGCAACAGGAGTAACTGCATCCCAGACTGACAGAAGCCAAGTGGTAGCACTCAACTGCCAAAGGCAAAGTGGGCATTGTGACCAAAATGGACAGCAGAATCAAAGCAGTAATCAAACAGTCTGACTCACCCAGACCTACGGCGTTGGCTGGCTGATCAAGGTGTTCCTAGAAGTGAAATAGATGGAAAATCTACTAAATTTTTACTTGGTCTATATAAGCAGAAAATTCTAGGTCAAGTGAACAAATCTAACTTGAATTATAAAAAATGTCATGGTCCCTCAATTAATTCCCAGATGTGAGCCAGTTTACAGATCCAGAACCCCTTGTATGAAGAGGAGGCCCAATCCTCTTGAGAAAGGGCCCTGGTACACTACTGAAAACTTACACTGTGACATCTTTCTCCCAGCCCTCCCCAAAGGGACATTTGGCCTTTTACCAGGGTGACTGTGCACTGGGGAAAAGAAAAATCAGACCTTCTGGGAACTACTGGACACTGCCTCTGAACTGGCATTAATTCCAGACCCAATATGTCATTATGGTCCATCAGTCAGAGTAGGGGCTTATGAAGATCTGGGACCAATGGAGTTTCAGCTTAGATTTGTCTCACAGTGA
Organism: Pteropus vampyrus; assembly: GCF_000151845.1. Taxonomy (NCBI): domain Eukaryota; kingdom Metazoa; phylum Chordata; class Mammalia; order Chiroptera; family Pteropodidae; genus Pteropus; species Pteropus vampyrus. The sequence continues at coordinate 974 of NW_011916898.1, read as the reverse complement.
GCCCAGGGGGTCCCGGAACCCATCTTGTGGTTATTTCCCCAGTTCCAGAGCACATAATTGGGATAAATATAATCAGCAGCTGGCAGAATTCCCACATTGGTTCCCTGACCTGTGGAGTGAGGGCAATTACAGTGGGAAAGGCCAAGCGGAGGCCACTAGCACTGCCTCTACCTGGGAAAACAGTAAATCAAAAGCAATACTGCTTCCTGGAGGGATGACAGAGATTAGTGTCATCATCGAGGACGTGAAAGGCGTAGAGCAATGATTCTCACTGTGTTCCCATGCCATTTGCCCTCGTGGCCTGTACAGAACGTACATGGATCCTGGAGAAAGCTAGTGGACTATCATAAGCTTAGCCAGGTGGTGACTCCAATTGGAGCTGCTGTACCAGATGTGGCTTCATTGTTTGAACAAATCAACATATCCCCTAGTATGCAACAATTGATTTGGCAAAGGCTTTTTTTCCATATCTATCAATAAGGCCTAGTGGAAGCAGTTTGCTTTCAGCTGGAAAGGCCAGCAATACACCTTCACTGTCCTACCTCGAGTATGTCAACCCTCCAGCCCTATGTCACAATGTAGTTCACAGGGATTTGATCTCCTTTCCCTTCCACAAGAGAGAACACTGCTCCATTACAGTGATAACATTATGCTGACAGGACCTAGGGAGCAAGAAGTAGCACCTACTCTAGACGTATTGGTAAGACTTGTGTGTCAGAGGGTGGGAAATAAATCTGACAAAAAATTAGGGGTCTTCTACCTCAGTGAAATTTCAGAGGTCCAGTGGTGTGGGGCATGCTGAGATATCCCTTCCAAGGTGAAGAATAAGTTGTTCTATTTAGTCTCTATTACAACCCACCACCCCACCCCTCAAAAAGGGCACAGTTCCTAGCAGACCTCTTTAAATTTTGAAGTCAACATATTCCTCATTGGTCATGTTACTCAGCCTATTTACCAGCTGATACTGAAAAAAT
>NW_011916897.1:0-1239 GCF_000151845.1 Pteropus vampyrus | reverse complement strand
CAGACTCAGGTCAGTCTGTAACCCCTCTGAGCCCCAGTGTCCTCACATGATGAAATGAATCCAGTGAGAGTACCTGACACACAGTAGGTGCATAGTACATCTTTATCAAATCCATAGCAGTACTCTTCCAGACTTGGAAGAGAGAGGTTGGGATCCTAGAGAGCTGGAAAGTGGAGACTAGTGTGAGCCTTGACTGAATCCTTGCTTAACTCTTCATCGCCTTGAGGAATAAATCATGTATCCAGGAAGGGAATTTTTGTTTTGTTTTGTTTTGTTTTGTTTTGTTTTGTTTTGTTTTGTTTTGTTTTGTTTTGTTTTGTTTTGTTTTGTTTTGTTAAGAACCAAGTCCATTGCATCTATTGCCATGTTAAGAAGGCTTTACCTGGAAGCTAGCCCCACGGCTGCTCAGGACTCAGTGTGCTTTCCAAAGGGGCTCCCGGGGCAAGTCCGCATCTTGCATGGTGATTGGCAGCTGCAACCACACGATGAATGATGAGGGAATGGAGCAAATCATCTATGTCCCCTGCCATCCCAAGCCAGCCCCACAGCCCTGCCTTCACCCTCCCTGTTCTTCAGGATCTGCTGTGATGTCATAAAAGGGAGTGTTTGGATGGCCATATGATGGCTGGTATCAGCGCCTGTGAGACAAAATCCAGGCTTTTGGATTGGGGAAGAGGGGTGGGCAGGGCAGAGCAGAGAACCCAACGTTGACTGCTGATGAAGAATAGGGAGGCCATTGGAGGGGCTAAAAGGGGGGCACTTAAGAGGGACCTGCTGTACCCCACTTAAGAGTTTCTCTAGTTCATGATGTGACTGGGGTTCCAATGTCTTCTGTAAGGTGTGCTCAGAGCTAATTTGGGGAATGACTCTAATGCTGGGGAGAGGTCATGCTTTCTCAACTTGCTTCTGTCATCATTTGTAAAGGTTCCGGTGAAACGGGCCTGAAGAAGAAGAAGGAAGAGTTTGGGGGTCTTCCAGTCCCGCCCCCATCTCTACTAGGTGTCATGGGGTAATGGAAACCAGTCTTGGACTGAGCACCTGAGTTCTGGTCCCAGTTCAGCTTCTTACTTGCTGTGGAGCCCTGGGGCTCTGTTTTCCATCTTCGATGTGAATTTATGGGGTTCTCTCTGGGACCATTTCCTGGTCTGACAGCTTCTGAATCTTCATTTTGTGAGAGTCTCTCAGAACCACTCACTTCCCCAGCCAAGCCGGCTCAGGTAGAACCTAGAGCAGCTGAGA
>NW_011916896.1:0-1489 GCF_000151845.1 Pteropus vampyrus | reverse complement strand
TCTTCCGGCAAAAACAAAGCAAAACAAAACATACATTAAATGACTTCAACACAGTGAGAAGAACAGAGAAGATGATTAAGGCCTCGTTCTGCCTTTAGCAAAGGAGAAACAGCCCTCAGAATCATCCCCTCCCTTCGCCGATCTTCTGCTCATCGGGCATGAGACTAACCTGTGACATTCACTTGTCCCCGCGCTCCCCCAGCAGCTCGAGGTGGCTCCGTGTCTCCTGGGACAAGTGCCTGTCCGTGTTCGGGGCCGAGGCAGGACACTGCAGCCCTCTCTGCAGGGCAGGTGGCCTTATTGGGGATCTTATTCCCGAATCCCTCCGATCACACATTTGTTCCGCATGAAAAGAGGAACCAAACCACATCCAGCTGAATCCCACAAAGGGAAAATCACCCATCGTTTTTCCCCCGGCAGCCTCCTCTCCTCTCTGCATTTACGACGCTGCCCTCTTCGGCACAGGCAGAGTCACACGGTTTTAGATGTTGCTAAGTGTGTGTGACAGTGACAATGGGAAATGAAACCTGAGCTAGTATTGGGGTAAATACACAATTTATATATTCTTCAGGACAGGGGTCACGGGGTAGCTAACTGGATGTGTACGTGTATTAATGTGAGCTCACATGGAAGCTGAATAGAGTTTTACTGTTTTAAGGTTCTCGTTCTGTGTGTGTGTGTGTGTGTGTGTGTGTGTGTGTGTGTGTGTGTGTGTGTGAAGTACTATAGCATCATCAAGGTATAATGTTATATGTTAAAAGATTCATATTTCAAACTTTTGAGAAACCTCTAAAACCAGTACAAAGGGATGTATCTCAAATTTCAATAAAACAGTTGAAATCGAACGTTGAAAATTTGATTCACCGAAAGAAAGTAGAAAAAGGAAACTATAAGACAATAAGCACAACGATGGAAAAAAAAAAAAACAACAGATGCTCTAGATAGAAAATAAATGTCACTCCCAATGATATCATTCATTACATTGTATGTAAGTAAATCACACACCTTAGTTAAAAAGCAAAACTGTGAGACTGAATAACAAGCAAGATTCATCTGTACGTTCTCATAAGTCACAAATAAAAATAAACCAAAATCACTGAAATTTAGAAATACTATATCAAATGCTTATATTTAGGAAAAGATAATAAATGAAGGAAATTATAAAAAAGGCAAAATTTATGGGCAATGTTATTTTCTAAGGTACTATTTATATTTTGAAAAAATTGAAAATTAACAAAATATCCCACACCAAAGAAATAGTAAAATAAATTACAATACTGCATTTCATAAACCTTTACATGGCCTTTAAAATCATGTGTTCGAATAATCCTAATGTAAGAAACTACAGCAACAACATAATACTCAAAGAACAAAGCAGGATATGTTATGTACCATAATTTTGTTAAAACAGGGAAAACAACTATAATTATTTAAACAAAACATGTGCATGGTAATTTTCTGCATTATGTTTTTCTATTTACCATATGAT
>NW_011916895.1:0-2420 GCF_000151845.1 Pteropus vampyrus | reverse complement strand
CATTCCGAGTAAGGTTGGGAAAAGGTTTGGGGTAGTATACATATAAATTCATAAACTAAACAAGTGTCAAAAAAGATCTTACAGTTAAATTTTGTTAACCGGCTTGTATATAGTTGGGCTGTGGACAGCCATTGGATTGGGGCTGTAATTATTTCTGTTGGAGATGAGAAAATCGTTTTTAGGTTAATTCATCTATTTAAAACAAAAGTTTAAGGTAGTCAATTAAAAGAGACCTAACATTTGTTGACATTGTCGCATCATTTCTAAAAGCATGTAAAACAGGTTTGTGTGAAACAAATTCACAAAAACAATTTTATGCTTTTCAAATTCACTCCTGATTCTACTTTCTATCTTAAATTTGGCCATTACATTGTCTGCCATTGTACCCAAGGGGGATTATGCAGTGAGTCAGCAATGGAAAAAGATTAGCAGTTTAAATGGCATTAACTCTACCCAATTATTCAGTTACCATGTTTACATTTCTAAATAAAATGCACCTCCCATTTTGAAATCTGAAATATTAAAGGGTACAAAAATCCTTCTTTCTAATTTTTGATGTTTTCGGTTTCAGACACTGAAGACCCGGGTAAAGGTCTCTTTCTCACCAGCTAGTCTGGTCCGAGGGCGGGTGTTTTTGCAGGCACGTTAACGGTATTCGCCTTCCGTAGCTACATATGCCTGGATCCTGCCTCGTTAGCCAGCCCCTCCTGCTATGATATTTCTGTAAGGAAAAACCACAAGGTATATGCACTTAATCAGAAGCAAATACCATTTCACTGCATCTTTGTTAAAGTCCTAGATTCTTGCAACTGCTAGATTGGATCAGTGCAAAAATATATTTCATGGCTTACTCCCATACACCAAATCTAAAATAAACTACTCTTTATCTGACTTAACGCTACAACAGAGGTTTAGGTATGTGTAGAGAAATGACTAAATAGGCATTTTTTTTTTGTCAGTCTATGCAGTTATGTTTTATTTTTTATTTTTTTGGAAGACAAGTTTTTTTTTTCTTTAATGCAAAGAAAAAAACAAATATGTAACTCTCATCGTTGGTTTACATTTTCCAATGATGCCAGAAAAATAACTGATGAAGTATTTGCACACTGTTTATATACATATTTGAAAATAAAGAGAATCAGAAAAAAATAACAGCTCTGGAACTCAACCCTTGCTTCAGGAAAATGCTGTACAAAAGGCGGAAACATGGAATGGGAGACAAAATTTATGGAAAGTGCTCTGGGCAAGCTGAAAACAGAAATCCAAACACCTACTTCTGTTCTGAGGTAGCCTGGCCCCCGCACTGTGGGAACAGATGGCTTTTCCTCAAATAAGAATGCACACTTTTTGACTTTGCCGTTTAGATTACATTTGACTTATATAAATAATATCACTTTCGCTTAAGATCTGTGATATGCTATAATTAATGGTATATAAAGCCATCTATTTAAATAATATGAAAGAACTTTGATGAAATAATGTTTTTACTACCCTTGATTTCCAGTGAAATCTAAAGGCTTTAAGTACCATTTTGCTTCGGTGCTCATTAGAGGTAAATGTTTTAATGACAAAATTACTATTGTGCTATGGTTTAAAAGTCTCAGTAATTCTTCATTTTTTCCAAAAACTTGAAACATAAAGCATACCCTGTGTGCTCGGTATTCCTCACACAGAGAGAAAACTATTTGTAAATATAAGAGCCTAAACATTTTCCTTTTCTACCTTCCCAAATAGCACTAATTTATTTTTAAATGAATGGCAGTTTTACAAGTCATTTTATTTCTTATAAATTCATATTACATATTTTCTTTCCAGTTTTGCTATTTCAATGTACCCAATTAAAACAAATCTAAAAAACCAAACTTTAATACTAGATGCCAGTTCAGCTTATATTCTTCTTAACTATGCTATGTTCTGAAATATTAAATATATGTATATTTACGTATAAATATTAAATACACATATGTACACACACACACACACACACACACACACACACACACACACACATATATCGCTGAGAATTTACTCTCAAAACTTTGGACCAATAAGGAGCGAGGTGAGTGACTATTTATTTCATGTAATATTAATGCTACTTTCATGAAAACAACACAATTTCATACTTTCTCCAGGCTATGTTCATGTTACTTATGGTTCAGCATAGATAAGCACCATCTTATAAGCCTCAGAATTGAGAGTTTTTACAGAATTAAGTGCAAAGGAGCACATGCAAGGACGAGAATCCTCAGAGAAAGAGGGACCATCCAAGTCTAAATCTATGAGAAGAAACGAAGAATTAAGAGTGTAGCTGTATAATTTTAGCAAAGTAAATATTTTTTACAGTAAGGTATTCTGGCTGAGACTTTCCCTGTGAAGATTAAGCCACTTTTTTCGTATTATTCTTTCTTGGCTAATTGCTT
>NW_011916894.1:0-16613 GCF_000151845.1 Pteropus vampyrus | reverse complement strand
AGTTTAGTTCTGAGTTATGTGTTAGTCAAATAATCATTTTTTTCTAAACTTGTGTTTGTTTATATAACTTTATAATATGTAGCTGATAGGAAATTCACTCATCATCAGTCTTTTATAAAAAGTCATTTGGCTACCTTGGGCCTATTTTGTCTATTTAAATATTAATTCTACTTGCCATATTAAAAAACTAAAGGTAATAAAATGTTATATAGGAGTTGCATTTACACTATTGAGAAGTGAATCTTTTCATGCATGAATATAATACAATTTTGTGCTCATTTAGGTCTTTAATGCTCTTAAACTTTTGAAAATTGTGTAAGAATTTTGTTCTTTACGTCTTTTAATGAATTTCTTCCTATATATTTCTGTTATTCTTTCCCACAGACTTACTGAAAAAGATTTTATAAACACTTGTTTTTTACAAAATAAAATTAGATCTCACTTTAATTCAATAATTGACATTAATTTTGTCAATATTGGCATATTTAGGCATCGATACTTTACTTCTTTATGAATTGTCTTTAAATATACTTTATCTAATTTAATTGCCATATTCAAAATGTTCTATTGACATAAAAGATTTTATGCATCATAATACAAAAGTTAAAATTTTTTCTAGATATTATTTTTTTAGTGTGGAGTGGTTATACTCTTTATTTTATTGTCGTCAATTGCATTCATCAAAGTTTATGCATTTTTAGGTCAAGATTATTTAAAAATTCATAAATGTTTTAATCTAGTTCAAATATTTTTTATATTTAGAGCTTTGAATACACATATGTGGGTGTATTTTGTGGGAAGTCTTAGAAAAAGAGAAAATATGTGTTTCTGTGTGTGTGTGCATATGTGTAAAGAATTTAAATCTGCCTTTCGAGTAGCATTCTGTTGCCTTAAAACCGAGCTTTTCAACACATTAAAAAAGATTGAACCTACTTTCCTAGTCCGATATGTCATATTTACTATATTTATAGTCCCAATCCTTGTGATCTATTTCTAGGCTATTTTCCTTTGATGGTTAATTATTCCTAATCCAATACACCATTACTTTAGAAAATTTAAATGGATCTTGATATCTAATAAGAGCCTACCACTCAACATTTTCTGTTTCAAAGAATTATTTTTTTGCATAAGTATTAAAATAGTTTCAGAGGTCTTAGAAACTTATGAAGATTTTTACTTACACTATATTAAATGTTGAATTAGTGTGGAAAAGAATTGCTATCTTGATCATACTGAATACCTCTATCTAAGAACTGTAAAAGTATCTTTATCTAGGTCTTTAAGATTCTTCAGCAGGTTTCTTTTTCTTTTTCTTATTTATTTATTTGTTTATTTGTTCATTTATTTATTTATTTAAATTTATTGGGATGGTATTTGTAACCAAAATGATTTAAGTTTCAAATGTAGAATTCAAGAATACATCATATATGTGTTTTTGTCAGAAACGTTTTTCACATTTTTTGAACTTATTTCCACATATTTTGTAATTTGTGTACATTAATAAAAGGTATCTTTTCCTCATTACATTTTAGATATAATTCTGGCTAGGACTCAAGAATGCTAGTAATAAATATTTATCAGTTTAATCAATTCAGTCACTTTACCGACCTCTCTTATCGAATATGATTTATTTTCAGTTAATTCATTTGGATTATTGCTGAGTAATGAAGATATCTTCTTAATGATTTTTCTTTCTAATATCTTGTAATACTTCATAACATATTTCTTCTTATCGTATTATTATTTAATAGAATAAAGCATGAGATAACTGACTAGAGGAAACCTTGACTTATTTGCTTTAATGGGGATGCTTGTGGTATTTCCCCACTAAAAAATGTATTTACTAAAAGTTATTATCCCCACTTGTCATTGTCCTAAAAGAAACAGATATTACTCTTCAAAGGAACTGAAAACTACTTGCAAGAGTGTGCAAGATTAAAGGATTAAAAAAAAATAGTGAAATACCCAGTACTTGTAGCAGTGGGAATTACTACCCTAATTATGAAGGGGCAAAAGGAGATTTTTTTCCGCAATGCTTGATATATCTATTGATACATGATCATAGGATTTTTATCTTTCAGGTTGTTAATGTGGTATATCATATTAATTGATTTGCTGATATTGTACCAAGCTTGTATCCCAGGAATAAATCCAACTTGATCATGCCATATGATATTTTTAATGTATTGGTGAACTAGGTTTGCTAATATTTTGTTGAGGATTTTGCATCAATGTTCATAATGGCCTATAATTTTCTTTTTTTGTAATGTCTTTGCTTTTGTAATCAAGATAACGGTGGCCTCATAAAAGGAGTTAGAGAGCCTTCCCTCTTCTTGAGTATTTTGGAATAGTTTGAGAAGAATACGTGTCAATTCTTTGATATTTGGTAAAATTCACTTATGAAGCCATCTGGTCCAGGACTTTTGTTTTTCTGGGAGTTTTTTGATTACTGATTTGGTTTTGTTGGTGGCAATCTTTCTGTTTCTTCTTGACTAAGTCTTGGGAGGTTGTATGTTCCTAGGAACGTATCCATTTCTTCCAGATTGTCCAATAATTGCTCGTAGTATTTTCTTATGATCCATTGTATTTCTGTGGAGTCTGTAGATATTTCTCCTCTTTCATTTCTGATTTTTTTTTTTTACTTGAACCCTCTTTTTCTCTTGATGCGTCTAGTTAAGGGTTTTTCAATTTTGTTGATCCTTTCAAAGAATGAGCTCTTGGTTTAATTCATCTTTTCTATTGCTTTTTTAGGCTTTATTCATTTATTTCTGCTCTGATCTTTGTTATTTCCTTCCTTCTACTCACTTTGGGCTTTGTTTGCTGTTCTTTATATGGTTCTTTTAAGTGTAAGTTTAGATTGTTTATTTGAGCCTTTTCTTATTTCTTGAGAGAGAGGCCTTCATTGCTATGGATTTCCTGTTAGGACTGCTTTCTCTGTGTCCTAGACATTTTGAATTGTGTTTTCTTTTTCATTTTTCTCTAGGTATCTTTTGATTTCTTCCTTGATCTCATTGTTAACCCATTCATTGTTTAATAGCATGTTATTTAGCTTCGATGTGTTTGTGTATTTTCCAGTTTTTTTTTTCTTGTAGTTGATTCCTAGTTTCATATTGTCAGCGCCGAGCTGATGGAGAAGAGAGGGTTTCGGTGATGAGATGCCCAGTTGGAAGATTGTGCGAGGGGCTGACATGAAAATGAAATGGCAGGCACCAACTTTATTGCGGGGGGGCGGGGAGGCGCTCTTCTATTGCGGGGAACGAGCTTCTGCTTTAGGGGACCTCATGTGCTCCACATATATCAGAGTACGATAGTGGTATTCTGTCACACATATGTGATACAATAAGCTGAATCGTGCTTACATGAGCTGGTTGCAGGTGCCCTACTACACTAATGTAACATTCTAAATCTGGGATCCTATTCCTAGCCACAAGCGTGGATCACAGCCAGACCTGGGACCAGCTAGGCCTGGGACCCACACATACTATTGTGATCAGAGAAGACGGTTGATATGATTTCAATCTTAAATTTCTCGATACTTGTTTTTTGTCCTAACATGTGGTCTGTCCTGGAAAATGTTCCATGTGCCCTTGAGTGGAACATATATTTTGCTGCTTTGAGGTGAATGCTGTGAAAATATCTATTAAATCCATGTGGTCTAGTGTGTCTTTTAGGCCCAATGTTTCCTTGTTGATTCTTTGCCTGGAAGATGTGTACTTTGGTGTCAATGGGCTGTTATAGTCTCCTGCTATTCGTGTACTACTGTTGATCTCTTCTTTTTATATCAGTCAATAATTGCTTTATGCATTTAGGTGCTCCTATGTTGGGTGCATATGTGTCCTTTTGATGTATTGATCTCTTTATCATTATGTAATACCTTTCTTGTGTAATCTCATACCCTTCATTTTAAAGTTTATTTTGTGATTCTGGAAAACATGGTCATAAGAGATATCGGCCTATAATTTGAAGTGAGAGACATTCTGCAATCTCTCCCCTTGAAACAACAATAAGCTGAACATTTAACACTCAGCAAACACTCAAACTGCACACCAGCACGTCTGAGTCTGGGATCTGTGCATGAGAGGTACCACAGGTCAGAAACCCAGTTGTCGGGTGGCAGACAAGGAGAAAAATTAGAAACTGCCTTTCACAGCAGGAGTTCCCTGCAGGAGGATGGGATGGGGAGAAAGTGAACAACGGTTGATATTTACTGGCCCTGGCTGCAAAATTGAGGCTGAGCCGCCGCCCCCAACTCCCAAACCAGAGGACTCCTCACCCTATACCATCCAAGACTGGTCACCAAGGAGCCCCAGGGGAATCTGAGCCAACACTGCCAAGACTGAAGCTTCCTCTCACAGCCTCTGGAGCTCCCTGCAGGAGGAAGGGGAGGAGAGAAGGTGCGACGACTTCTCTGAACAGCCCTGCCTGGAAGTGCTGTAAGTTTCAAGTAGCCGGCAGCCAGGCCCAGTCATCAGGATGTAAAACAGAGAAGCAGGATGGGACTTCTGAAAAACAACAGTTGATTTTTACTGGCCTCAGCTGCAAAATCGAGGCTCTGCTGCAGCCCCCAACTCCCAACCCAGAGGCTCCCTCCCCTTATACCCTCTGAGAAGGAACTCCGTAGAGCCCCAGGAGAATCTGAGCAAATGCTGCCGAAACTGTCGCTGACATGGACAGGGACTGAAACAGAGGGTAGCAAGTGTGATTAAATATCTACAAGAAAATAAAAAAGGCATTATTAAGGCTTTATATAAAGCGAGGATCCAAGAGGCTTAGACATGACCTACTGGAAACCAATAGAAAAGCACCTTCTTTGCAGCAGGCTAAAGACAGACCTTTATATAATCTCCTTTCTGTAAAAACAGCAGAACACACTTCCATTAATACTCAGGTAGAGAAATAGTCCATTAAACACCATGAACAACCAAGGTGACAAAGTATCTCAGAAAGAAAGAGAAAAATCTCCTGAAAATAAGCTTACAGACCTAGGAATTGAAATAAACAACTAGCTGGGCAGAGCAAGAAGATTGAAACCCTCAAAAAGAACAGAATAGATCTTCTGGAGATAAAATAAAACATTGCAAGAGTTGAAAAATGAAATAACAAACTTGAAAAATAGAGTCGACTGAATAGAGGAAAGGATCAGTGATATTGAAGACAGAAATCTAGAAATAAGTAAGAAGGAAGAGAGAAACTGAAGAATGAAAAATAATGAAAGAGAAATTCAAGAACTAGCTGACACCATCAGGAGAGAAAACATAAGAATAATGGGTATTATCGAAGGGTAGGAAAAAGAGCAGGGACTAGAAAGCATTTTCAGAAAAATAGTAGACGAGAATTTCTCAAATCTAAGGAATGAGCTGTAGCTTGTAATTCAAGAAGTCAACACCCAATTATCTCAACCCAAAAAGGCCTTCACCAAGACACATTGTATTAAAGTTATCAAAAATCAGTGACAAAGATAGAATTCTCAGGGCAGCCAGGGAGGACAAAATGGTAATTTATAAAGTAAACCCATGAGATTATCCTTGGACTTCTCAGCGCAAACTAGGAAAGAATGGAATCAAATTAAGTGAAAGGAACTACCAGCCTAGAATAATGTATCCAGCTAAGCTCTCCCTTAGAAATTAATAAGTTTCCCGACATACAAAAATGGAGACAATTCTCCACTACGAGGCCTGCACTACAGGAAATACTGCAAAGGGTCAGCTCACCTAAAAGAAAATGACCAAAAAAAAAAAATGCATAATTAGGAGTAAAGTGACTAACTATCACACAAATCCGTACTAAGAACAGGGCATTATAAGCTTAAATAATAATAAGAGAATTACTGTTGTAAGACAGTAATGAACGTTCAGCATACATAGGGACAAACTGAGATAACAATGACTGAAAAGGGGAGGATTCAAAATTCTAAATCAAAAGGAGAATGGAGATAAGGCACACACAGAAGAAAATGGACGACTGTATATATATAACTATCCTTTACATATTTGTAATGGTAACCACACACCAGACATTCAGAACTGAAGTATATAATATAAAACGAGAAGGACCAGAGGCAGAACCCATAAAAGCCAACCAAAATAAAGAAAATGGAAACACAAGGACAAGGAAGCAATGGAAGCACCGAGCTACCAGAAAGCAAAAGATAAAATGGCTACGAGAGGACCTCATATCTCAATAATCACCCTAAATGTAAATGAAATGAACTCACCAATAAAAAGACACAGAGTTGCAGATTGCATGAAAAAACAAAACCCAACCATATGCTCCCTCCAGGAGATGCATCTCAGCTCCAAAGACAAATATAGACTCAAAGTGAAAGGGTGGTAAATGATCATTCAAACAAATGGCATTCAGAGAAAAGAGAGAGTAGTGATACTAATATCAGGCAAAAGAGACTTCACAATAAAAAAGGTAAAGAAAGATAATGAGGGACATTTCATAATGATAAAGGTAATCATGCACCAAGAAGACATAACACTTATTAATATCTATGCTCCCAGTCAGGGATCCCCGAAATATGTAAAGCAATTACTGACAGAACTAAAGAGAGAAACAGACCAAAACACTATCATATAAGGGACCTAATTTACCCCACTGTTGGATATGGACAGATTATACAAACAGAAAATCAATAAGGAAATAACAACCTTAAATGTTTCATTAGAGCAATTGGACATAATTGACATTTACAGAGCCTTCTATCCCCAAAAAACTGCTTATACATTCTTCTCTAGTGCACAAGGAATGTTCTCTAGGATTGACCACATACTGGGACACGGAGATAGCCTCAACAAATATAAGAGCGTTGAAATCATACCAACCATATTCTCTGATCATAATGCTTTGAAACTAGAAATCAACTGCAAAAAGGAAGTGGGAAGAACCACTAATACAATGAGATTAAACAACATGCTACTGAAGAATAACTGGGTCAAGGAAGAAAGAAAAAGGGAGATCAAGAGATACATAGGAACGAGTGATAATGATAGTACAGCATATCAAAAGTTTTGAGACACGGCAAAAGCGGTTATAAGTGGAAAGTTCACATCATTCCAAGCCTATCTCCAAAAACAAGAATGAGCCCAAATAAACAACCTAACACTTTATCTTAACAAACTAGAAAAGGAAGAATGAATGAGGCCTAAAGTCAGCAGAAGGAAAGAAATAATCAAAATTAGAGCAGAAATGAATGAAAGTGAAAACAAAAAAATGATAGAAAAAATAAATGCAACAAAGAGTTGGTCCTTTGAGAAGGTTAATAAAATCAACAAACCCCTGGCTAGACTCACTAAAGGAAAAAGGACACAAATAAACAAAATCAGAGATGAAAGAGGGGAAATTATGACTGACATTGCAGAAATACAAAGAATCATACAAGAATACTATGAAAACATACACAACACCAACTTTAATAACCTAGAATAAATGGAACAGTACTTAGAAAAATACAGTCTTCCTAGACTGAATCAAGAAGATCTGGAAAGTCTAAATAGACCAATCAGCAGTATGGAAATTTAAACAATCATCAAAAACCTACCAAAAAGTAAAAGTCCAGGACCAGATGGCTTTACCAGTGAATTCTACCAAACATTCAAAGAAGATTTAACACCTATTCTCCTCAAGCTCTTCCAAAAAATCGAAGAGGAGGCAATACTTCTCAACTCATTTTATGAGGCCAGTATTACTCTGATACCAAAACCTGGTAAAGATAATACAAAAAAAGAAAACTACAAACCAATATCTCTCATGAACACAGATGCAAACATCCTAAATAAGATATTAGCGAACTGAATACAGCAACATATTCAAAAGATTATACGTCACGATTAAGTGGGCTTCATCCTAGAGGCACAAAGATGGTTCAACATACACAAATCGATTAATGTGATATACCACATAAACAAATTGAAAAATAAGAATCATATGATCATATCTATAGATGCAGAAAAAGCCTTCGACAAGATATAACATCTATTTATGATCAAAACACTTAATAAAATCAGTATATAAGGAAAGTACCTTAACATAATAAAAGCCATATATGTCAGACCTTCAGCCAACATTATACTTAATGGTGAAAACGTTTTAAAAAGCTTCCTTCTAAGATCAGGAGCAAGGCAAGGCTGTCCATTATTGCCACTCTTATTCAATATAACATTGGAGGCCTAGCGAGTGCTTTCAGAGAAAGAAAGAGAAAGAAATAAAAGGCATCCAAATAGGAAACGAAGAAGTCATATTGTCGCTATTTGCGGATGACATGATTCTTTACATACAAAACCCTAAAGACTCTACAATAACACTACTAAAAATAATAAGCAAATACTGTAAAGTTTCTGGATACAAAATCAACGTTCAAAACACCATAGCATTCCTATACTCTAATAATGAAACGTCAGAAAAAGAACTGGAAAAAATAATTCCTTTTGCAATTGCAGCAAAAAGAATAAAATACCTAGAAATAAATTTAAGGAAACATGTGAAGGACGTATATAATGAAAAGTGCAAGACCTTTTTAAAGAAATCAAAGAAGATACAAAGAAATGGAAAATATTCTCTGTTCTTGGATTGGAAGAATAAACATAGTCATAATAACCATATTACCTAAAGCATTATACAGACTTAATGTAATCCCCATCAAAATCCCATTGGCATTTTTTAAAGAAATAAGACAAAAAAAATCTTCAGATTTGTATGGGAGCACAAAGGACCCCAAATTGCCAAAGCCATCCTAAGAAACGACAATGAGGCTGGAGGCATTACTCCGCCTGAGTTAAAATTATACTACAAAGCTACAGTAATCAAAACAGCATGGTATTGACAGCAAAACAGACACAGAGACTGGTGGAACAGAATGGAGAGTCTAAAAGTAAACTCATATTTATATGGGCAAGTAATTTTTGACAAAAAAGTCAAAACATACAGTGGAGAAAGGAAAGTCTCTTCAATAAATGGTGCCAGGAAAACTGGAAGACCATTTGCAAAAGAATGAAACTAGACTGTTTCATTCCACATGCCAAAATTAACTCAAAATTGAGTAAGGACCTGAATATAAGACCTGAAACATTAAAATGCATAGAAAAAAACATAGGAACGAAACTCAAAGACCTTGGACTTAAAGAGGATTTTATGATTCTGACCTCAAAAGCAAGGGAAGTTAAAGCTAAAATAAATAAACGGGGCTATATCGAACTAAAAAGCTTCTGCTCAGCAAAAGAAATTGACAACAATGTAAAGAGACAACCATCTGAATGGGAAAATATATTTGCAAGCAACGCCTCCGATAAGGGCCTACTATCCAAAATATGCCAAGAACTCATACAGCTCAATAACAAGAAAATAACAAAGGATCCAATCAAAAAATGGGCAGAGGACCTGAACAGACACTTTTCCCTAGAGGACATACAAATGGCCAACAAATATATGAAAAGATACTCAACATCTCCAGCTATTAGGGAAATGCAAATCAAAACCACGAGATACCATCTCACACCTAGAATAGCTATAATCAACAGGACAAATAATAACAAATGTTGGAGAGGATATGGCGAAAAAGGAACCCTTATACACTGCTGGTGGGACTGCCACTATGGAAAACAGTATGGAGTTTCCTCAAAAACCTAAGAATTAATCTACCATAGGATCCAGCAATCCCTCTACTGGGTATTTACCCCAAACACCTGAAAACCCATATCTGAAAAGATATTTGGACACCGATGTTCATAGCAGCATTATTCACAGTGGCCAAGACATAGAAGCAACCGAAGTGTCCTATGATAGATGATTGTCTGAATAAACTGTGGTACATATATACAATGGCATATTACTGAGCCATAAGAAGAGATGAAATACTGTCATTTGCAACAACATGGATGAACCTCGAGATAGTCATGCTGAGCGAAATAAGCCAGACAGAAAAAGTAGAAAATCACATGATATCACTTATATGTGGGATATAAACCTAAAAGCAACAAATGAACAGGACAAACAAACAGAGACTCATGGACGTGGACTACAGAGTAGTGATTACCAGAGGGTACGGGGTGGGGGATGAGGGGGGTGGTAAACGGGGTCAAGGGGGTGGTAAATGGGGTAGGGAGAGAGCGAAGTTGGTAAAGGGGATCAAATATATGGTAACAAGGAAACTGGACTTTGGGTGGTAAACACACAATAGAATATACAGATGTCAAATTGTAATGTACACCTGAAAAGTATATAGTTGTATTAACCAATGTCACCCCAATAAACTTAATAAAAAAAGAAAAGTAATATAAACATAAAAAATAGTCTACTTTGTTTGATATAAGTATCGTTTTTCTGGCTTTTTTTTTTTTTCATTTTCAATCGCATGAAATATTAAATATTTTTCCATCCCTTTCAGTCTGTGAGCGACAGTTGATTTGAAGACAGCATATGCATGGGTTGTTTTCTTATCTGTTTGTCTACCCTTCTGTCTTCCGATTGGAGCATTTAATCCATTTACATTTAAAGTGATTACTAATAGGTATATAGCTACTGCCATTTTATTATTCGTATTTGTTTTTTCTTTTTATTCCCCACTTCTTTTTTTTACAGAAGTCCCTTTAACATTTCTTGTATACTGGCTTGTTGGTGATGAATTCCTTAGACTTTTTCCTGTCTGGGAAGCTCTTTATCTCACTTTCCATTTTAATTGAAAGCCTTGCCGAGTAGTGTATTCGTGGTTGTGGATTCTTGTTTTTCATATCTTTGTATATTTCTCACCAGTTCCTTCTGGCCTGCAAAGTTTCTGTTGAAAAATCAGCAGACGTTCTTATGGAGCACCCCTGTAAGTAACTAGCTGCCTTCCTCTTGCTGCTTTAAGAGTCTCTCTTTGTCTTAGACCTTTGGCATTTTAATGATGGTGTTTCTTGGTGTGGGTCTGTTCGAATTCCTCTTGTCGGGACTCTATGCTTCCTGGACTTGTATTTCTAATTCTTTTGCCAGGTTAGGGAAATTTTCTGTCATTATTTCTTCAAATATTTTCATTCCCTTACTCTCTTTCTTCTCCTTCTGGTACTCCTATGTTGTGGTAGTGTTACAATTCATGTTGTCCCAGAAGTCTCTTAAACAAACGTAATTTTTTAACGTTATTTTTTTTTTTCTGTTCCGATTGGGTGTTTTCTGATACTTCATCTTCCAGTTTGCTGATATGATCTTCTGCTTTGTCCAATCTACTGTTGACCCTTCTAGTGTATTCTTAATTTCCATCTGGTTCTTTTTTATGGTTTCTATGTCCTTTTTTATGCTAACTATCTCTCAGTTGAGGTTCTCATTGAACTCATCCATTATCCCCTTAAGTTAATTGAGCATCTTTATAATCATTACTTTGAACTGTGTCTTTGGTAGGTTGCTTGCTTCTATTTCATTTAGTGTATTTTCTAGAGGTTTCTCTTGTTCTTTCATTCATGGCAAGTTTCTTTGTTTTCTCATTTTATTAGCCTCTTCGCTTTTGTTTCTATGTGTTATGAAGATTTGTTTCATCTATCAGCTTTGGCTAGATGGCTTTACATGGAAGGTGTCCCGTGTGGCTCAGTGGAACACTCTCTCTGATCCTCTGTGCTGGGGCCTCTGGACGAGATCTGTGTGTGGGTTGTGTGTGATATTCTGTTGTTGCCAAGCCTTTATAGGTATTAGTACATCAGCGGGTGGGATTAACACTCAGGCTGACTAACTATGGGAATTGGCTGCACCTACAGGGTATGAGGAATCACATTAATTGATTGAAAATCATTATGGTACCAGCTGACTTATATTCAGGCCTTCAAACAATACAACTGTGATTACTGGTCTTTTCAAGAATTGAAATATTGATTTCCTCAGCCCTAAGTCTCCACCTCTGAGCCTCAGGGCCTCTAGAGCAGACTAGCAGCTGGAGAAGGACCTCCTTTTCTAGGAATATGGTTGAGTCAGGGATCCCGAGACTGGGTCTCCCTTCATTTGGCTTAAATATTATTGTTACCTAAAGATTTCTTTATTTGAAGCTTATAAATCTGTATTGATTTTATTATTTTTGTATCTAAATTTGAGGCTTATCATACACTGGGCTGTCTGCTACTCTTTCTTGGCCAGACCCAAATCTTTTCTTACTGTAGGGATTGTTCTAGGGGAGAAAACTGTCCAGAAGAGGTTACTTCATTTGAATTTGTTTCGATAGTCTAAGAAACCAATCTATAATGACCTTACATTCTCTTTCCTTTAAAACAGTAATGATGTAAAAGCCAGAAGCTGTGTCTACACATATAAATGGAACAATTATTCTTCTGATGGAAATACCTGTGAGATTTCTGAAAACTCAAATTTCTGCCTCGGTTGGAAAGTACTTTGACTGACATCTGGTCCTCTAGATGTTTTCTCATTAGAGTTCCCTTTGCATAGATATCTCTTGTTGCTTGTAAAAACTTGTAGAAGATCTCAATTTTCTGGGATGAAGTTAGAGGTAGAGACATATTTTTAATTGGGGAAAAAGGGTCCTTCGGGATGAGCCGTTTGAATGACTGAAAGGCTAATGAGTTCTACTATTACCTGTGAGAAGGCTCAGTCATTGGCTATTTCAGGAAGATAAATCCCAGCATTTGCGTTGTTAGGTACAGAGAGACAGTTACTGGTCAGAATGTGAATGCTATCCTAAATCCACAAAGTAAATTACTTCTTGTTTGCCTCACCATAATGAACTGAGAAGAGGCACGTTCAAATAACTAATTTCAGTGTTTGAAAATTTGGAGGTTTTTGTATTGGCAACGATGCACTTGGCCAAGTTGATTTCCACTAATGAGTCTAGTTTTTATGTATGCATGTGAACATAGCAGTTCTGTTTTTCTCTGAAAAATTTCTATATTGGGTATGAATGTTTTATTTTTGCACAGTGCATATTTGTTTGTCTTTATATTGTTGATATCCACATTAGATACTGTTATACTTGTATGAAAGAGTGAAGTAATGGAGCATATGTGTGGAAATATGGAAAGTGTGGCCACATGAAATTATCTGTAGATCTGATCGGCAATTAATTATTGTGTGTTCTGTGGTCACACACAGATACGTGATATATCTACAGTTACTCTGGGTGAAGGAAACACTGACTTAAAGACTAAGGCAAAGACCTGAGGTGAGTACTTTAAAACTACCAAAGAGGGATGATCATTAAAAATTCATTCAATGTATTTAGATATAGCTGTCTTAAATATATATTTTCATAGGAGAAAGTCTGAATTGAGAAACTTTAGGTGGCAAAACACAGAAGTTAACCAGAAATTACAAAATGTATTTGGTTTTAGTATTAAAGCCTGCCAGGTGTTTATCATCCATTTTGCCAAGTATCAAAGAGTGTCATGTATTGCATTACAAATAAACTAATGGACTTATAATTGTGGTTCATGGGCTATTATATTTTACATGATATGTTAATATTTATAATTACTTTAAAACTTTTAAATGAGAGCACTTAAAATCATATCCACATCAAGTGTGTTAGCATATAAAAGAATAAATACCTATTCTATTCTGGAAGGTTGATATGTGATTTTGAAATTTTTAGCTGTAAGGCTCAGATGTGTAATCTTTTTAAAAAAATGATCACAGCAACTCATATTTGTACACATTCAAAGAGAAACCTGTGCTCGGAGAAGTACTTTGTTTACTCTCACAATCGAAAGTCATGAGAGTGTAATTTTAAAGTACTATAGAGAGTATTTTTGTTACTATGATATTTTAATTTGTTTTTAAAAAGCCATACTTTAGGAAACTATGTTAATGTTAAATGTTTTTTAAATAGAGAAGTGTTAACTTAGTGGTTTACATTGAAAGCCCATTAACAACATCTTACTGTTTTTTTTCCTGTTTTTATAGTATAGAATCATTAATGACTTAAATGACAATATAGTTTACTTACTCAAGTTTTACATACAAATAATTTCACTGGCTAATAGAATTAATGGGTCTCTGTCAACACTGGTAAAATCCAACACTGATGGTTAATAAGAGTAAGGACATTGACAGATCCTGCAGAAAGTAAAAACTTGGAAAGAAAGAATTGGATGTAGACTACCTTATACCTTTATGTGCTTCAGCGGGTGTGCCTTCATCAGTCTGTGGCATCAGCAATGAAAGATGCCTGAATTAACTGGAACAGTGATATGAGTGAGACATGTAGAGTGTTCGTCACAGCTGGCTCCCACAGTAAGCTCAGGTTTTTCTGCACAGTCCTCCCTCCCTCCACCTGCCAAATCTGCGTGGACGAATTCAGCTTCTCCATTCGAGGTTTAGTAATCCTGTAATTTTCCTCAGCAATGAATAAAAATAAGTTTGGTTTGTATCTAGTTGTGCAATTATTTCCTCTTGTTTAATTTTGTCCTTAGCAGATATAGGGTCTATGAGGAATCATTTTTTTTTTTTTTGCATTTTTTTCCTTTACTAGGATGTGTTACGTATATATTTGTTATTGCTTCTCAAGAGGCCTCCTGAGTAACCCCTCGATATCTCTGGGTATTGGGAGTCCAGCACTTCCTCACTAAAGGAAACCTTTCTGCAGATTTTTTAAAGAATACAAATCTCACTTAATTGCTACATTAATATTCTTATTACCTTCAGTTATCATTTCTTAAATATAATTTCCTTCTTCATTTGATCCTTCTTTCATTTTCCACTACTTAAGTCTTCCTAAAGGGCATGGATACCATTATTCTTCTTGCTTCTAATCAGAATACATTCCCTCACAGGTAATACTGCAATTCACATATCATAAAATAGATAATTCCTGTGACATATGATCTTACCACATGCCCATAGACTGGTTCATGGATTATAGGTATAATATTCTTTTTATCCTAGACTGTGTCTATATTTATATGAAATTGATAAAGATCCAGCTCATTCCTTCTGATGCAGTGTTCATAGTGAAGAATTCAAGAACATTAATAACAGCTGTCATTTATCAAACATTTACTGGGTGCCAGGAAATTTTCTAGATACTTGACTTATTATAAAGCAACCACCTAAGAGGTAGGCACTGTTGGTACCCCCATTCTAAACATGATGAAACTGAGGCACAGAAGGTTTATAATGTTGCCCAAGGTCATCTAGACAGGAAGTAGTGAAGCTGGGATTTCAACACAGGCAGTGCAGCTTCAGAGTCTGTGTTATTCATCACTGTGCTACACTCTTCCACTGAAGATGTTTTGGGTATTAAATAGGTAGATGCTGAATGAGTACCTTATAGGCATTCTTCAGACTTTATAATTCTAAAATCCAATTTATCACTGGATAACATTGTTCAAGTCAGAGTGATAGGCCTAGAGATTTTTTTTTTTAAAATAAAGATATGAAAAAGTCAGCAGAATAGAATTAGATGGAGCTGCACAAAAGGTGTCATAGCTACTTAGATTGGAATGGTTTCTGAGGTTTTCCAGTTCAAGCCCTTAATTTCCAATGAGAAAGACTTGCAATTACATTTTAAATGGCCCAAAGACATGTATTCTTACACTGAGCTCAGACTTTTCCCTTGAGTATGATGCCTTTTGGCATCTGGACCCTGGAGCTTCATTTGGATTCTCTCAGTACCTAAGAAGCATTATAAATAAAACTGCATTCCATTTTCCTCTATCTCTCTTTTTCAGTGTCTATGTTCTCTCTCATTACCTAGATTACCAATGAGTTTTGAAAAAAAAAATCTAACTTCTAATGTAATAGTTGGTGATAATCAGAAGTTGGTTAATTAAAAAAAATACGTGCCGAAAATCTAGTGTATATGTGTTATGAGTTGTGGGCTAGGGTGTGCTTGAATGGACAGAATTACAACTCCTTCAACAGCCAATAGTAAAAACAAACACACACACACACACCCTGGCCGTCAAGAGTCAGACCAAGCAATTGCTACAATGTTGTGATAAATAATTGTATAGTTATTTGATACAGGTCAAAAAATGGTCTCTTGAAATTTAATGAGATATCCATGAAGACTGAATATCATTTGAGTCATGGAGGACTGAACCTCTAATCGTGGATCATCATTGAATTAAGTGAGTTATTTTAGGAAAGACTTTATTTTTGGTGGGACATAGATCATGTTGTAAAGGCACTCACCACAGGTACTACCAACTCAGGAGACTTACTCTATGCCAATGTATTTACAGTCGTTTTGCCACCAGTAGAGAGTGAGTTTCTGAAGGGCGGGAACTCTTTCCCAGTTTATCTCTGCTGACTTCTGTGCTACAGAATGATATGGTTTAAATAAGGCTCTAAGAAATGTGTGACTGATGTCGGGCCTTTGATTCCTCTTCTCTGTGGATGATCCACTAAAACTTAGAAACTATTACTTGTAGCATCAGCAGAATCATCCAAAGATTAATTGATTGTCAAGGGAGGGTAATGGGCTCTTTGGAAGAAGAATGAATAGATAGTTACATAATGTATATTGTGTGTAAACCAGTGTAGAAGATATAATGATGAAGTTATACTCTAGAACATAATGGATGAATTTATAGTCATCTTTACAATTTTATTGCAGGACTTGTTCTCCTGAATTCCCATCCATGAACCAGCCCTTATAGAAGAGTCAATGGGAGAAATTAACAATGTGTCAGAATTTGTTCTCG
>NW_011916893.1:0-2466 GCF_000151845.1 Pteropus vampyrus | reverse complement strand
CCCTCTCTTGGATGTTGTCCTCACAGCTACTGCAGAGGTTCAGTGGTAAAGGACACATCAGGCCGGTTATCTGATGTTACGGGCTTTGGCCACAGAGCTGGAGACTTCCCATGTTTCAACACATATTTTGGATTTTGGGAGAGATCATAGTTATTAACTCAACTGATTGGCCACAGAAGACTTTCCCAAGATGCAACACGATTGATTCTGCCACTTTTTTTTTTAATTGCAGGTAAAAGGCATTGAATGTTATAAGCAGGAGAGTATCGTGATTTGATTTACACTTCCCAAAATTATTAATTGTGATAAAATATACATAACATTTTTAAATGTACAGTTCAGTAGCAGTAAGTACATTCACACTGTTGTACAATCTATCTCCAGAACATTTTCATCTTCCCAAACTGAACTGCTGTAACTATTAAACAATGACTCTTTGGCAAACACCATTCTGCTTTCTCTCTCTATGAATTTGACTACTCTAGGTACCTCATATAAAAGGAATCATGCCATATTTGTCTTTTGGTGACTGGCTTATTTCACTTAGGATAATGTCCTCAAGGTCCATTCATGTTGGAGAATGTGTCAGAATTCTCTTCCTTTTCAGGGCTGAGTAATATTCCATTGCATGTATATGCTAATTTTGTTTATCCATTCATCTGTTGATGGATACTTAGATTGCGTCTACCTTTTGGCTATTGTGAATAATGCTTCTATGAATATGCTGCTATTTGAACACAAATATATTTTTGAGACTCTGCTTTCATTTCTTTCGTGCAAATACCTAGAAATAGGATTGCTGCATTTGTTTTTAATTCTGTTTTTAAATTTTTGAGGACCTACCAAACTGTTTTCCATAGTAAATATAGCATTTTATATTTCTGGGAGCAGTGTACAGGGTTCCGATGTCTCCACATCCTTGCCAACACTTATTTTTTTTTTTTTTCTGACAAAGCCATCCGGATGGGTGTGAGATGATATCTTGTTGTAGTTTGTGCTACAGTTTTGAATGCCTGAGACCTGTGCATTATTGCATTTTCAGGTGCTAGTGCATGGAGACAATAAGACCCAGTTTCTGCCATGAGAGAGGAATCTCATGGTCTGTTGAAGGAGAGAAGCATCTAAACAGAAAATTATAATACCACATGACAAGTGTGATAGAGACAGGTCTTAAGAGAAGACAGAGTGAATGTAATCAAGGAAGACTTCCCAGAGGTGGGGATACTTCTTAAAGCACTCTCTAAAGCTATTTAGAAGGAACAGAAAATAAGAAAGTAAATCTAAAACTCCAAGTGGTTGGTGAGTTTGGATTAGAGCAGTATTTTTGGAATAGGATGATGTCTGAAGCATATTTTTTTCTTTTGATGTGTGTGTCTCTCTGGCTCTGAAAGATTATAGAAGTTGCTTAACTGGGATACTTATGTCACAGTTTGTGGTTATCAGAAAGAGGCCAAACTGAGACCTTTGGGAGAAATGTGCATAGCAGGTAAGCAGAGGGAGCGTGCTCACTGAGTCTGACCTGGGTCATGTGTGTTTGCCACTTTATCCATTCTGGGTAACTTTGAAGGCTCTGGGCGTGAGGAGTTTGTCACATGAGGGAAGGTGCAGTGGCAAGATAGCAAATATGGACAGAGAAGCAAAGTATATAAAGGCCTGCTATTTAGGAATGGTGCTATTTTTGTTGTGGTGACTCACATTTGTCAAGCCTTTGAGGATATATGCAGAGAAAGAAAAAGCATTGAATTGCACCTTGGAGTTGGGCAGTCTGGCTCCAAGGCTAGGGACGTGGGCATTGTGTGACCTCACCTGTGCTTCTGAGAGCTGTCCTGACACCCAGACTGCTCCATTTCCCTTCTCATTCCTCTGCATTGCCTTTTATAGAGCTGCTTTCTAAAGACTCGGTGGGTCTGATGTCCTAAGATCTGCATGCCTTTCCCTGGGGCAGTGGTGGGGGCGAATAATTTTGCTGAACTCCTGTATCAAATTCTTCCGTCACTTCCAGTTTGATTTGGTACTCATATATTTAGCATATGCTCCTTGTAAGGCCCCCTCGAAACTGGACTATGTCTCAGAGTAGATCGAGAACCCCTCTGTATCCCCAGAACCTTGCAATGTCAGGCACTCCGCCAGTTAGTAAACACTGGCACATGAATGACGGGGTGTGATGGTAGTTGGGAGTACAGTTCTCTCGGCTCTGCTCCTGGAGGATCTTCCCTTTCTCTCTCTCTCTCTCTTTACCCACTGCTTCTCTTAGCGCACATCCTTTTTAGTCTGATCTGGACAACTGACATCGCCCTCTAATAGTCTTTTCTCCCTTCACTGTTGTTTTCCTGACTTCAGTCAGAGTCATCTTTATACAGTCTGTCCAACACAGACCTGGTCATTTCTTTTCTCTTTCCTACCCAGTACATTTTATGGTTTACTGTGACCCAAAGACTGAAATCCATTATCTCCATGTCTTTCTGG
>NW_011916892.1:0-1312 GCF_000151845.1 Pteropus vampyrus | reverse complement strand
GAGATACCTATCTAATAAAGAATGGCAGCATACTCTATTCACCATTCTGCATCTTGCGTTGCTCATAATTTATTGTGGGAGACGATTTTATTTGGTGTATACAGAACTGCCTCCTTCTTTTATTCAGGTGCATCATGTTCCACTGTATGGATGTGCCAAGATTAATTTAATCAGCCCCTACTTAAGGATATATAGGTTGTTATTGCTATAACTTACAATGCAGCAATGCATATCCTGGTAAATCTATCTTCACATACGTGCAAATACAGTGTAAGATACATTCCTAAGTAGTAGAATGGATGGGTCCAATGAGGAGTGCATTTAAAATTTTCATATCTGCAAATTGCTCTCCATAGGGATCATATCTATTTCCTCACATTTGCCACACAACTATATTATTATTCCTCTTGTTATGGTAGTTATATTATTATTATTATTATTATTATTATTATTATTATTATTATTATTTTGTTATATTAACTCTTCAATCTTTGGCAATATGATAGATGGAAAATCCCATCTTACAGTAGTTATAATTTGCTTTCATTTAATATGATGAGGGTGAACATCTTCTCATAGCTAAGGGCCATGTGCATTTCCTTTTCTATCTCTCCTCTCTGCCCACTTTGCTTTTGGATTATTCTCATCCATTTGCCCACTTTGAGAACTTAAAGCATCGAGGAACTGGGAAGAACACAGGCCACTGCTTCTCCCTGCCAGTCTACCCGGACCCCAGCGTAGCATCAGAAGAAGCTGTTTTGAAACCAAGATTCTAAGCTACCCAAGTGCCTGCAGGGGAAGGCCGGCTCAGCAGCGGTGGGGCGGGGAGGGCCATTCACCCCGCTCACTTACCAGGCCCCCACAGCTGCTGGCATTGCTCCTGGTAGGTGAGGCACATGCCGTTGTAGCAGTAGGCCTGGCCGCCCTCGCAGGGGGTGCCGTCCATCTGGTAGAAGTTGGTGGGACAATGGGGAGACTTGCCCGTGCAGAACTCTGGGAGGTCACACTGCCGCGCTTGCTCACGGCACAAGGTGCCAGGGGCCAGCAGCTGAGCCAAGGAATGAGAGGGAACAGCAGTCACTCTCCCACCCACCCTCAGCCCTGCCAGCAAAGGGCTCACGACCATCACTCTTGTGGGACAGAAGTTCCCATCACCATTACTTCAGAGCACTTCTTACATGATCTCATTAGCTCAAACCACCATCAACCTTCGAATATGAATAATGACTTAAGCGTTTTCTGGGTCTTTTCACTAATGCTAACTCACTTCCTCTTTGGAGTCTTCAGAAGTAGGTAGGAAATAACATGTATG
>NW_011916891.1:0-1203 GCF_000151845.1 Pteropus vampyrus | reverse complement strand
TCAATAGAGGAATTTTATGATTTCTATACAAATCCTATTTTTAATACTATCCCAAACCCAACCATATGAGAAAATAAGATTTCCTTCAAAAGTGGCTTTCTGCAGGGAAATTCCAAAAGAAATTGCACAAAAGAGAACAATTTCTCTCCTCTTGAAAGTCAAAGTCCTGGCATGGAGCACATAGACTTCTATGTATTAAACAATGAAACCCACGTGGTCTGCTTTTCTTGTAGCTTTGGCTTTCATTAAGCTGGAAGCTGGGTTTTAGTTTTCTGTTCATTTCAATAGCTTGGTAGGTAATGGAGAATGAAGTCAGAGAGGGAACAAGGAGCTCGATTTATTATGTGTATGTTTATTTCAAAAGATCAACCCGTGGCTGTTGTACTCTGCCAGAACCTGGAGTAAACAGCAAGACCAATAAGGAGGTTCCTGCAATAAAAGAGATTCAGCGTAATACAGATGACCCCAGAGTCACAGCCGGGGAGCTGGAGAGAATTGTCACATTCTGTGAATGACGAAGTGAAATACATAAGGGTCTTGCTGAGCTGTGCTCATTTCTAAACTTCCAGGACCATACTCTCTTCAAAGCCCTCTGCTAAACCCTCCTACCTGATATAATCCTCTAAGAAGTTCAGACATTCAAAGAAATGAATCAGATCTTTTTTTCTGGGGTATACTTCTTCGGATCTTTCAACTTACACCTTCGCTTACACAGGGCATAGAGATATCTTGCCTATTGGGTTTAGGAAGATGAGACGGTCCACCATAGAAAGACAAAAACACAAATTAATATCTCAGGGATTTTGCCTATCTGAAGATTCTCCTTGTATTTTTTTTTAATTTCTGGAAATATTATTTTTATCTCTGTGTTAGCTGGTGCAAAATGGGAATGAGTATAGGCTGGGCTTAGTTTTAAATGGCAGTCACCTGAAGAGTGGATTGTATGCATCCTTAGCAAGTTATTTATAGGGCATTCCATTAAAATACAAGAAGATTATAAAATCATAAAATATAATAAAATAATATAATATATAGTTTGAATGAAATCAAGTTATCTGTATTAAAGAAGATATGAATATTTACTTAGAAAATCAGAGACTCTATGGACACACAACACATGCACACTCACACACACAAACACACACACACACACAAACACACACACACTGACTAGCAAGTTAACAGGTAATAAAGCCAATATGA
>NW_011916890.1:0-1722 GCF_000151845.1 Pteropus vampyrus | reverse complement strand
ACCTTAAAGTTTCCTTTTCTGGTCAATTTCCTCCCTCCTGTAGTAATTTACTTCAATCTGAGATGATCTTCCATCTTTAGTATTCCAATAGAGCATGTTTGCTAACATCGAATCACCTAAGCTTAATTCACATTCTTTTCTGAAGAACATTTTTGCTGGTACAGGGTTTTACTTGTTATTTTTATTGTTGTTCTTTTCTGTTTATTTGTTTGTTTTGTCTTTAACACATTTAGGACATTATTCCTTTATTTTCTAGCATCAATGGTTTGATTAGAAATGGGTCTAAGGAGATAAACTGAATCTCTAGAAACCAGCTTAGCTTTA
The DNA here is from genome assembly GCF_000151845.1 of Pteropus vampyrus. NCBI lineage: Eukaryota > Metazoa > Chordata > Mammalia > Chiroptera > Pteropodidae > Pteropus > Pteropus vampyrus. The sequence goes on along the minus strand of NW_011916890.1, from coordinate 1,398 downwards.
AATATAGTCACTTACCTTGGAATAAATTATGAGACAAAATAAAATCTAGGGCAATACTACAAGTTGGAGAAATACTGCAAGAGGATCTTAACACAAAGATTTTTAAGTATTTCCCTTTTTCTTCCCTTCTTCAAGAAACTTTTGCATAAAATTTAAAAATTCTTAATGTGGTTATATTATATACATATACACATTCAGATCGATTTATTTGATTTCTAAGGTAAATGCCACTAATACACATCATCCACTGTTGTAGTCAGTATTCATAATATTTTCTATGGCCAGTGTGGTCCTTCACTCAGTTCTTGTGTAGAAGATAGAAAACTTCTCAGAAAGAATATAATTTTGATAAACTAAAGCTATCCCTAAAAGATAATACATATCATAAATTTAATATATGCTATGCATAACATGAAATAGATTTTGAAGTATAACTCTAGCTTAATAATATTATGTTATTTGCAAATATGAAAAATAACAAAGGCATCGTAACATATCTTTATTATTATATTTCATAAAAATTATAATATGTATAAAAGAATTATATTTGAAATTGATAGATGGCACTATTGGTCCATTATTATGATCTTATAATCAATTTTATTTTATATTGTTTACCCCTCACCCATCTGACCCTCATTACTTTCCTGTAGTTTTAGGAGTCACTTTATGAACATATTAGAAAAGTTAATTTGAAGACAGTTTTGTTTTTTTTTTAAGTAAGCAATTTTGATTTGCATTTCCTCCCTGTATGGAGTGTATTAACTGAAGAATGACAGGAGTAGGAAATAAAAGGCTTTAGTTCTATGCGTGGCTCAGGACAGCTTACTCACAAAGTCAGTTGAAAATTGTCACAGTGTGCTGCTCTGGGACCATTCACCCACTACATCTTAGTTTATCAAAAGTATTTGTTCTTAGTAAGCTTTTAACAATACTTTTCATAATATCTAGTTAGCACGTGAAATTACTTGGATTATAAAATATTCTTTAATTCAGCAGCTAAATCAAATGCAATTAGCAATACTTATTTTCCCAAACTCTGTTTTCTGTTTTCCTGTAAAAAAAAATAAAATTCAAAGGAACGACTGGATCTTATATGAACAAGAAGAAAACAATTTTGAACAGTCTCAGGGATATTACTAAGGAAGATACACAAATAAATGATGGCATTTATACTATTATAATAAAGTGAGTCCGATACTATGGAAGAGAAAAACAAAGAGAACAGTATTTCCTGGTGCCTAGTTAATGCTCTTTTTAACATATTTCTAATACTACGAGAGCAATTGTACTGACTCAAGAAAGTTATTCTGGTCACCCTTATCTTGAGAAGTTGATTGGTGGTTTTTTATAATTAAGCATACAGCTCATCTGGTGAATCCATTTACTTGGTGTTGG
>NW_011916889.1:0-2045 GCF_000151845.1 Pteropus vampyrus | reverse complement strand
GAAACCTTCTCATTTTATTTGACCACTATTGTTTTGTGATCCCTATCCTTAAAATTTATTGAGGATCATCCTTAAATTTTATATATATCCTACTTGTCCTACAGTCATAGAAAGAGCTACGCATTATTGGAGGAAGAGACCACTAGTTCCCTTTTTTTAAATCCTCTTCAAGTTGCTCAATCCTGGGGACATAGTACATTCTTAATAAATGTCTACTAATTGATTCAAAGGTTCACTTACACTCCATAAATAATAAGGAATATGTTCTTGAATATCTCAGAAATATGGAAGGTAGTAGGCTGCTAAATTTGAGTGGCCAAATCATAGGTCTTGAAGTAATTTCAACTATTCTTCCTTCCCAACAATTTTGGATGAGTCCCTTAAATTTTGTGTCCCAGTTATTCCCATAAAAGCAATTACCATGTTTGTGTCCTCTGCATCTAGTGTGTACCTTGACATCGATTAGACATTTAAAAATATGTGTTAAATGAGCGAATGCATGTCTATTTAAAAAAAAAAAAACTTTTTAGAAGTGTTTTAGAGTTACAGTAAAACTCTGAAGATAGTACAGAGAATTCCCACTTGTATATCCCATAGCCAGTTTTGCCAATTATTAATCTTACATTAGCGTGATACATTTGTGAACTAATATCCATACTTTATTCAGATTTCCTTAGTTTTTACCTAATATCCTTTTTCTCTTTCTGGTGTCTATCCAGGGTACCGTGTTACATTTAGCTGTCATGTCTCAGACTTCCCTTGCTCTTGATGACCTTCACAGTTTTGAATAGCACTAGTCATGTGTTTTGTAGAATTGTTCCTATTGGGATTTGTCTGATGTTTTCCTCATAATTATAATGGGCTTGTGGGTATTTTCATCACATCGTATCAAGGGTACATACTATCAACATGACTTATCATTGTCACTATTGACCTTCATCACTGTCATTGAGGCAATGCTTGTCAGGTTTCTCCACTGTAAAGTTTTATTTCTTTCCATACTGTGAAAGAAAGCCCACACTTCAGAAATGAGAAGTTATATTCCACCTCCCTGAGGATGTAGTAGTGACACAAATTATTTGGAATTCTTCTGCAGGAGAAATTTGCCTCTTCTTTTGCGTTTATTTAATCATTTATTTTTATCAGCATGGACTTATGGATATTTATTTACTTTTTTGCTCAAATGATTCCAGCCTTGGCTCTTGGACAGTCTTTTTGTTGGCTCTTTTGGTATCCCTTTGGCATATTCCCAACATTGTGGGGTTTTCCCCCCCCAGAATTTCCTTCCTTTCTGGCATTGCAAGATACACAAGTTCATGTATATATTTTCTGTCCCAGTCTTAGAATCAACCCTTTCTCTAAGGAGTTCTGCTTTCTTCTATTGAAAATAGTATTAGAAACCAAGATTTGGGCATGAGATATATTCAGTAAGTGTGTCTTTAACGAGGGAAAGATTTAGGCATGAGATATATTCAGTAAGTGTGTCTTTAATGAGGGAAAAGAAATATAAAATATTTTCCAAACAAGGGCTCTATGCCACTAAAATACTAAAATAATTTATGGTGACTTCAAAGGCTCTCTCCACTGGATGATGTAGAGAAAGTGTATATACTTTTATAATTTTTTTTCCTAATCCTTCTTGTTCAAGGAGGACATGTCAGTTAGATTTTGGTAATTTCAAACTTGGGTATCTATTTTTCTAACAAAGTGAGTGAACCTCAGGCACTGAGCTTCAGGCAAACAAAAACATCTAGCTAGAATCTACTAATATTGTTTTGTTTTGCCTGTATTCCTTTATATTGTCAGCTTCAATTTCTGGCAAGTTCAACTAGTTTTTTATTTATGTAACAGTATATACTTTTCCTTTAAAATAAGTAAAAAATGTAAGTCAATTTACAGGAAAAAACAATTGCATGTCAGTGGTGGGTATAATGTGGAGTAAGTGGTGAGTGAATGAGTTTGGAAGTAATTGGAAGGAATAATCTTAAAAATCTCTTGCAGCTCTAGAATTTGGATATTCTATGTCAGCCAGTATCTATATTATC
>NW_011916888.1:0-1139 GCF_000151845.1 Pteropus vampyrus | reverse complement strand
CCAGAGACTTTAAATACATACTTCGAATGTTATAACCGACGTGAAAGTTAAGTACAGTCATCCTCCACCTCTCCGGGCCTAAGTTTCATATGAAAACTGTGCGGACGTCATAGGGCAGCTATGAGGCCTAGGTGAGATTATCCACAAGCACGAAGGAAAGCGCTAAAGAAACGAGCAGTCACAGCAGTAAGCACAGTCAGCTCACTCTGCCCTCTTCTAAGCCGCCTGCTGAAAGTGAGAAACTCTCCACTCAAGGCCACTTGATATGTCTAGAAAGGAAGGTGAGGACTGCTAAGGAACTCTCAGCTCACCCCTTCTACGAAGCTTTCCCTGACCATCCCCCAAAACTGGGCCAAAGGGCCTTCCTATGACTACCCTAGCCCCTGTGCTCCCCTCTATCCCAGCACTTGACATAGTATGTAGTTAATGTAATTATCGCTGACTTGTGTGTCTTTCACAAAAACACCTAGAAAGTGGGGACCAGTTTGTACCCAGCCCTCAGAACTGGCATACTCCCTAGGATTATAATATGTTGAGTGAACAGCAGGATGGATGGATGAACAGACAGACAGGTAGATGGATGGGTGGGTGGGTGAGTGGATGGGTGGAGGATGGATGGATGGATGGATGGATGGATGGATGGATGGATGGACAGACGAACAGATGGATAGGTGGGTGGGTAGGTTTATGGGTAGATGGGTAGATGGGTAGATGGATGAGTGCATGGGTGGGTGAGTAGGTGCATGGGTGGCTGGATGAATAAGCCAAAAAGGGAGGCCTATCATTAACTGGATCCCCTGGCTAGGAACTCACTCACATTCTGTTTAGCATACACACTCTTCTCTAATCCTTTCTCTTTCTTCATCCCTGTGCTTTAAAAGACACTGCATTTGGGCATTTTTCCGTCCAAAAAAAAAAAAAGCAGGAAATAAATTTCTACTTAAATCTACATAAAACACGGAGGAAAAATTCACACTCCATCTCTGAATAAAGAAAGGCTAGGAGGCTAGGCTGTTCCAGCGGTGGAGCCATGAGTCTGTTTTGACAAGTTATCTCCTCTTAAACACACTGGTTTCTTTCATGCTAAACAATCAGATGTGTTATTTAGGCAAAGGAAAAAAAATATATTGCACATTTCT
>NW_011916887.1:0-1322 GCF_000151845.1 Pteropus vampyrus | reverse complement strand
TACGTCATATGTCATTTCTGCATAGCTCCAAGCATTGGCAGTGTTAGGCACTAATACTAGTTGAGGTGGATTAAACATCAATGATCTGTGGCTCAGCATCATTTGCTACAGTCAGATGAGTTGAGCTTTGCTTTTTTTTTTTTTTTTTAATATACCCACATACCTTTTACTGCTATCAAATAGATTTCAAGTTTTGTATTAAATCTATATAATTTTAAATTTTCTTATAATGGTAAAAGATCATTTTACCAACAAACGACTCATCAGTTTTTGCACTCAGTTTATTTAATTTTATTTGAAGAAGACACAACACAGCAAATCATCAAGTGGACACTGGAAGTATCTTTGGGAGGGTTATAGTACCTTGCAGGAAAAGTCATTGAACCTAAGAATACAGTGCACCAGGATTCAGAGCTCAATATCTTGTGCCACCTAACCACTGCTTCATTACACCAAACAGCTTCTGTAAAGGAGGTTAAACTGGATTCATATTAAGGATTCTTTCAGTTCTATCATGAGTGTTAAATTAGCTTGATAAGAGAGACTTTATTTTACCCAAGCTGAATCACATAAAAGAAATCTTAGGCCTAAGAACTTTCCTCAACTCTAAATTATCCTCCTTTTCCGGATAAACTACTCTTTTACCCCAAAGTCATTAAGAGAATAAGCCGGTGTGTTGGACCATGATGATTCCCTGAACCTTAGTTTCTCTCTCTCTCTCTCTCTACATATATATATATATATATATAAAAGAGAAATAATAAGTCCTATCTTGCCAAGTTGTTATCAGAATTAAAACAATATGGATACAATGCCTGACATGAAGGAAGTCCAGTTCAATAAACAATGTCAATTATTATATATAAACATTACTTTTAATTTCTTTTTATCAGTGACCTATGACTGGAAAGTAATCAGTTATTTGGCAAAGGCCTCAAACAAATTTCTCCATACACCAGAGTCCCTTTCCTCCTTTAGCTTTAAATATCTCCTTTAATCTAAATATACAATATGACATCTACTAAATCCTAACCACGTGCCAGACCCCATGGTAGGCTTTGAGGCGCTCTACTGAAGATGGTTTAGTCAGGTTTGGTGATAATGAAGGAATAAACTGTGGTAATTAAGAAGTACTTCATTATATTTGTAGAGTGCTTTATAGTTTAAAAAGTGCTTCTGCAAACATGCCCCATGTGATTGCCACAACAACCCTGTGAGGTAGAAAAACCAAGCCTTATTTATTATCCCCAAAAGACAGTGAGTGACTTACTTTAGGTAACACAGCTAATACGTATGGACTTGAGTCCATATACTCCAAGTGA
>NW_011916886.1:0-1544 GCF_000151845.1 Pteropus vampyrus | reverse complement strand
TCAGGCCCAGGCTGGCTCTGTCCCCTTCTCTGAAAGCCTCGACTAACTGTCTGAGCCCCTGCCCAATGGGGAGAAGGCCATGCACAGGCAGAGCTGAGAGACACAGTCAATGTGACATCTGTTTTGTCACATCCGAAAGGTGGCAAATGGGTGACAGTGCGTGGGGTGGGGAGGGGCCCGTGGCTGTCCTGTCGTGCATTACCTTTGGCCCTTGTCTTCCTGGGTAGCCTGGTAACCCTGGGACTCCGAGTTTTCCCTGTGGAGAAAAAGGGGGTGCATTGCAGGGCTGGCGCAGCACTTCTTGAAGGACACGGTCGTCAGGGGCGGCCCCTGCCCGTCCTTCTGGGATGGTCTCTCCGGTCCCCCAGCCCTGGTTTAAAAGCAAAGGCCCCTCGAGAAGGGATTGATGCCACGGCTGAAACGAAATTGGTTGGAGGCAAAGGCCGGATGGAAGAATTCGCTGTCGGGAGACTCTGCCTGGCCCTGTGTAAAGTTCTAGTCTTGGGCCAAGACAGGGCAGGTGTCTGGGCCGCTGATGAGCCCTCGTTCCTGTGCCCGAGCTGGGGGGTGACGGGGACAGGACGAAGGGTGGGCAAGTGGCCTCCTGGAGCTGGCAGGTGTTAGAACAGCTGTTTGTAAAGAGTCCCCCCTGAAAGCTGGTGCACGTGGAAACTGATGTGGACCCCATGCTCTGTGGGTGCCTGGAGGCGGGACCCTTCTGGGGGTGGCAAAGGGCTCGGATGGAACAAACTCGAGACCAGAAGGGTGGATCTGTCCACACACAGATTCGCTGTGGGGCTGGCGGGAGTGTCAGGGAACCACACGGCCCCTCTGGAGGCTTCAGCCCGACCGAGGCGCCGGCCTGGATGCCCGAGGCCACTGGGAAAGAGAGGCCTGTCCGCAGGAAGTAGTTCCCTGTGCCACGTACCTTCTCCCCAGAGGGCCCCAGGGGACCGGGGTCGCCATTCGGCCCTCCACGACCCTTAGGGCCTTCGGGGCCATCTTCTCCTCTGGGACCAGGTGGGCCGATCTCCCCCTGCACGTGAGAAGGACATAGTGAGGGGCACCCCTGCACACAGCTCCCGCTGCTGTTCTGGGAGCGGGTGGGCCCCAGACTCAGCTGGCTCGGCCCACGGGCTCCCTCAAGCACATGAAACCTCCTGTGTCATTGATGAGACCAGAGCCTCGTGCAGCGAATTACAAGGCCCTGCCCAGTGGCCACGCTCCCCTCTGCCCACAGGGGCCGGCTGCCTCTCGAGGCCACACTCCTTCCCACTCGCCCTCCCTGGACCGAGGGCCTCTTGCCGGAAGTGACTGGCTCATGGAGAAGCTCTGCCCGCTTCGAGCGGGACAGCCCACACATTGCTCTTCTGAGACCCAGGGGTATCGCAGTGGATGGTGGCCTCTGGGCGGCCAGCTGCCTGGGCAGCCCTGGCACACGGGAGATCCGCAGGACATAGGCCAGAGGCAAAAGGGGCCAAAACGCTGCCTTATCCAGATGCCCATTTACAGATGGCGAGGCCCAGGCCCAGACCAGGCGGCCC
>NW_011916885.1:0-2077 GCF_000151845.1 Pteropus vampyrus | reverse complement strand
TGAGAGCTCGCTCCCCATGAGATGGGACACATCTTAGCCTGGCCACTGGGCTTCGGGTCTCCCTGGGGAGCTGGCCACATGCTGCCAGTCAAGAGTGCAAAAGAAGCTTCTCAGGTCCCCGGGAGGATGGAGACCACCATGGCTCTGTACCCCAGGAGCCCATGGTCAGAAGGGCACTGGGAGCCCCACGTTGCATCCTAGGCTCAGCCATCAGGAACCGGGGCCTGGCAGAAATGCTGCACCCCAGGCCGGCCGCACTCCTCCCTCGCATGGGGTGACGAGTGGAGGGACCCCGGCACCTGGTCACGTGGCATCTCGCCATGGGCGGTGGGGTTAGGGCCCTGAACGGGCAGCTCTCTGGCCACAGGGAGCACCTTGGGGCTGCCAGCCAGGCATGGCCCCGATGTCAGAGGACACCCCAGCATTAAGTGGGGTGCCTGAGGGGCAGCTAGGGCTCCACCCACCCTTGTGGTCTCACACGAGCAGACACCATCGGCGGCCCTTTAGTGTGATGGCCGTGCGCCCGTCACCAGCACCGCTGGGTCCTACCCGGCTGGAGCCAGGAGGGCACTGTGGCAGCACGTCCCAGGGTGGGGGGGGTCCCACAAGCGCCAGCAAACGCCCCATATAGCTGCACCCCGCCCGTAAGGCGGAGCCCTGGCTACCCAGCCTCCACTGCCCACCGCGGATCTGCAGCCTCCCGCCCCCCAGAGGGGCCCTGCCTCCCCCAGAACGCCTGTGTCTCCTCTGATCAGCCGACACAGTGTGAACACACAGGCCCGCGTCTGAAGGGCAGAGTTTGGACCAACGTGGAACCCACAGAGCCACCGCCTCAGCCAAGCTCCGGGACGTCGCCCCGCCCGAGTCTCTGCACTAAGCAGCACCTGGAGTCCGTGTGGTCACAGAGCTCCTCACAGTGGCCCAGGGCCTGGGGTGCAGGGCCCCAGGGGTCTGGCCACGCCCCCAAGCCGCGACCTCCCCACCTCTGCCCGTCTCAGAGAGGAGAGAGAAAGCGCCCTTACTGGTTCCACGATGGCGGGCTCGCCCTTCTGCCCCTTCTCGCCTCGTGGTCCTTCGATCTGAAGTTCACAAAACGCAGGTGGAGAGAGAATGAGGTCGGGGAGGGAAGAGAAGGCCAGGTGACAGCCCAGCGGTAATGACGCTTCCAAGGCAGGGCTGCTCCCAGCAGCCGCCCCAGGCCCAGGAGAGTGAGGCGAGCAAGGCTGCCCCCCCGGTGCCACGAGCCCACCCCCAGGCCGCGCCCCCGCCCAGCCCCTCACCCCCTCGAAGACGGTGTCCTGGTTCGCCGGCATGCCCGGCCCGATCTCGGACGGCGAGACCGTGGGGTCATAGTAAGGGTCGTAGTAGTTCTCGTCCAGGTTCTTGATGGTTTCTTCCGTGAACTCCCCGTCCAGGTCGGCCGTCCCTTCCCCTGGGGCTGGAGCTGGCTGAGAGGGAGAGGGCAGCAGGGGTCACCCAGAGGACGCCAGGTCATTGGACAGAGATGCCCCTCCCTTCCCAGCTTCAGGCCTCCGGGGACAGTGGCCTCCGGGAGCCTGGAGTCTAAGTTGTCAGCAGACCTCCCGGGGCCCTTGGTGGCCTCTTCACGCATCTTCTTCCTCTCACTGTGGGAAAGCTGTCGCCCAACCCCCGGACACCCCGTGGCTAACCAGGGCTGCTCCGGGATGGCAGCTGCGTGCGGCAGGCCTCCGGGCCCGGGTCACAGGCCCCTGGGTCCACACCCACCGGCAGAGGAGTTCAGGCCCCTCAGAACCCCGCGTGTCCGCTCTGTGGTGTCAAGGATTCAGCAGCACATGGTGGCCGTTTTTAAGCTTTTACTGGGCCGCGCACCGTGCTGGATTCCTCCCGAGTCTGAAAACTTGGCAACGACCCAGGGGGCGGGCACATCAGTGCCTCGTTGTAAATGAGAACAGAGATGGAGAGAGGGGACGTCACTTTCCAAAGTCACTGGCAGAGACTTCAAGAAAACTCACATCAGGACCTCCCGCCTCACGTCTCTTTGCTTGTCGAGATCCCCAGCTTGTGTACCTGTCTAGCCTGACCCCTCCCCAGGTGA
>NW_011916884.1:0-1005 GCF_000151845.1 Pteropus vampyrus | reverse complement strand
TCATCCTCCATCCATCCATCCATCCTCCATCCATCCATCCATCCTCCATCCATCCTCCATCCATCCATCCATCCACCATCCGTCCATCATCCATCTATGATCCACCCATCATCCACCCACCCCAGCACCTAACTCAGAGCTTCACTCTCCACGTTGTCTCTGTCCATCTCCCTGGAGCAGCAGGGCTGCCAAGCTCCCTCCTCCTCCCTCCTGTTCTCCCTCCCTCTCTCATTCTCTTATTCCCTCCCTCCCTCGCCCACCTCACTCCTCCCTCTGGATATCAGAGGCTCTTGGCTGATGTTTCAAACTCTCCAGCCGAAGTGAACCATGTTACAGGAACAGTGAATCAAAACCACATATTTATTTAGCAACATGACTTGTAGTTCAAATTTCATCCAATTCAAATAAAATATTTTCTCCTGTCAACTAGCAGCTTGACATCTGACTGTACGTTCTCCAAATGCAGTTATTGGAAGGAAGAGGAAGCTGGGGGGGTACCTTTGAGGGGCAACTGTGACCGCTGGCACCCAGTGCCCCCCTCGATCGAGCAGCCAGCGCTCCATGTTAGTGTCTGGTGAAGGGCCTGGATGTGCCGCGTACCTGTGTCCCAGGGTCCCAGGGCGCCAGCCCAGCACCAGGCGCCCAGCAAGGCCGAGTCTCTGGCATGAACACCCGTGGACAGGCACGGGCGGGACCTGCTTCCCCTGGACCCACTGCAGGCTCTGGACTCCAAGGCTACGCTTGTGCTGACCCCGGCTCACCCCGCCGTCTGTGGTCCACCCCCACACTGCAGCAGACTGAGCGCGGGGCCCGTGGATGGCCGGCCGCATGGCCCTACGAGCCCCTTCCCCGCTGGGCAGCGCCTCACTGCACACGCCTGCACCCCGCTAAAATCACTTTCCCACAAATCCTCCAGTGGGTTGATCATGCCCCGAAACGTGCTCGTTTGTTCTGTGGGTGCCTTTCTCTGAGGCGGGTTTCTAGCACCGCCTCCCCCCACCGGTG
>NW_011916883.1:0-974 GCF_000151845.1 Pteropus vampyrus | reverse complement strand
GGGCAGGCCCCGATCTGGCCTGAACCAGCCCTGGCCTCTGAGATCCAGTGCCTTATTCTATAGAGAGACCCAGGTGGGGAAGCAAACGAACAAAGGAACACACACGTTGTGGCAGATTCTCTTAAAACTTTAAACACTGTGGATTATGACTTCCTTTTTTGGGTGAGGAATAAAACGTTTAAGCCGAACAGCTCCTTGGTTGCTACCTGATCTTTTGATCCCATGATAGGATTTCTAAAGGCCTCATAAGAGAAAGGTGCTGTCAACAGCTCACAGCTCCTGGGCCCCAGCGAAGCAGAACAATGGAACTCTGAATAACACACAGGCCCCATCCTGCCTCCGAAAGGCCTGGACACGTGGAGGGGGGACACTGGCGCCTTCTCTGTGTGCTCATGCCCTCCCCCGCACGTCTGTCCTGCTAGGTGGATGGACAGGCGCCTGTCCCCTGACTGAGCCTTACAGGCCTGGGGTTGAGCAGACCCCGAAGGAAGCGATTTGCTCTTCAAAGAAAGAGAGGAAAGGGCGAAGGCGGTCAGATGGCAGTGACCGCCACTGGCTTGCAAACAAGGAATGCCAGCAGGGCGTGGTACTGAAGGATGCTCAAACAGCCCCGACACAGGGTCCCCATGGGACCCACGTACACAGCCTGGGAGTCCCAGGCACGTCCCTCGGAGCCTGCTCTGAGCTGGGGTGCTGGAAGCAAGAAGAAGGGCTTTGCTGTTCTGAAATTGCCACGTTAAACCAACGAGCACGACTGACTGGGAGGAGGAGGGCGGCTGATCCTCTCCTGGGCAGCCTGCAGCTCCCCCAGGCACGGCAGGAAGATAACGTGACACAGGAGAAGGGGCCACGCAGCCCCCGGTCGGAGATCAGCAGGAGGGTGAGTAGGTGACACTCCTGTTGAGGGGAATGGGACAGCGACTGCGTGGGCTTTCACGTCACGTCTCCAGCTGCACTGCCGGGAGTTCCTGTGA
>NW_011916882.1:0-2240 GCF_000151845.1 Pteropus vampyrus | reverse complement strand
TCATTATTTGTAAGATAGCTAACTTTATAAGAATCTTTATGGTGCTTATGATATATTTATTGACTAAAAGAATAACCGAATAAATTACTTTATAGAATCCTGACGAAAAGCCAGCAGTCTAGTTATCATTGTCCTCATTTTATGGACAAAAAATTTCAAGAAGTCAAATAGCCTGTCCAAGGTAATATAGCCAATAGGTGGCAGAGTCAGAATTTGACCCTTGATTCATAGCCTTGTCACTGCCTGTCTATCCCACACTGCCTTTATGAGTGTGCCATTTTCATCCCCACATCCATGTTTTCGATCATCTACAGCTCTTCTAGGTGCCTTCTGCTCCATTTATCTAGATCTACCATTCATCAAGTTTAGGTCAAGTCTTACTTCCTCTAGATCAAGTCTCACATCCTCAGTGATTCTAGTTACCACTCATCTCGCACTTAACCTTAGATTGCTATTTTGTTATGTTCATGTGTTCCTAATATTTCTTTTTAAATTGTGAGACTCTCAACCAGTCTTTTTATAGTTTCAGTACCCAGCCCAATGCCCCAGACTTGATAAATCCCCAAAATATTTGTTAATGATGATGACGATATTAGATGTTTCCGTGGTGCGGGATAACAAATGAAATCAAGCTTCTTCAAGCTTTACAACTATCCATATTGTTATAGCAACAGCATCAATGAAAAGTAACCTGTATCATCTTTCAAAATTTATGCTCTAAGAGTACGGTTCATATGAAAATACCCTCCTCAGAGGTTTTTAACTCATACTCGTAGTCTGCAGTATTGAATTTCCCTTAAGACTAAAATTATGTTCTAAAATTAGCTTCCAACTTCATGGTAGATCCTCAGAACTGGCTGCATGAAATTAGTTGCTTTCTATTCGGTGAAACCTCAATTTAGTGGTAGTGAATGAAACAAGATGCTCCCTAGTTTTCCAACGTCTGACACATGATTATGAAATCAGCTTAGAACAGATCTCCAGTGGATATCCTGGAAAGCCAGGTTTGGTTAGAAGTTGCTAAAGGCCACTTCTTGCAAGAACTTCAAAGAAGTTGAGACAGCTGATACATACTGTGTGGAGGTCCTGTGCATAGTCAAACCTTTTGATAAAAATATATCCCTCTCCCAAGAGTGTTCTCTTGAGGCTGTTGGCTAGTGGCTGGACCAGAAGGTCTTCATTCAGAACTGACAACTAGAGAGAGCAATGAGATACACGATTCACATATAGATAATCTTAGACCCTTCCCTCTTTGCTCAGGGGGAAAAATGTAAACAGACTCATTTTAGTGGAGTTTAATAATAAAATTTCCTAAAATTTTCTGTACCCTAAATCTGGTTGCTGTTATGCATTTTGCAGAATTGTAAAGTAATTGGTAGCACATGGAATGGTACCTGCAGGGGATCGCGGCATGCCTCCTTGGTTTGCCTCTGTACAACTTTTAATAAATCTCTGCTTGGTAGAGCCAAATGTTTATTTATAACACATGGGCTTCCCCTGACAGTGTGACCACAAAGTGACTCTGTATCATTGCCAGAAATCAACTACATTGGCATCATGCAGAAACATACATATTTGTATAAATATATATACATATGTATGTATTTGATTTAAAATTCATAGAAATTCTAAAATTAATTTTGCATTCGCAAATCGTGCTAGCTCCTAAAAAAGTGTCCCAAATTTATTTCTGATTATATTGATACTGACTACTTTGTATCCTTACTGTTTGGACATCTAGCTTGTATTTGGCAGCCATCAAGAGTGTGTGATAGGAAAAAGTTGACTTCTTCCAGATGAACTTCCCTTGAAGATTTTGTGATTGACTGAGTCTTCGCATTTCTCTTTTGGGAGCTGAGTCGGACTCATCACTGCTATTGCAGGGCGCGTTCTTTCTAGTGATGACCAAAAGTTCACTGGAGAAGTAATAAAATATCAATATAGTCATTTAAAAATAAGTTCAATTTTAAATTAGTGTCATAATGTATGTTTTGGTTATACTTATTTGGAGGAGAGTATTGGCTAAATTCCTGGAAATATTAGAAACAACATTGAAATTAACACAAAAATATGAACAGTGTTACTCACAATAACCCTTCTCTGTAATTATAAGTTCTCAGTCACCCTATCACAAATGATCCTTATTTGAATGCCATTAGTAAGGGTTGCTCGTCACTGTCTGTGCAATCAGGGGACCAGGAAAGTGACTACAGATGTCACTATCCAGGTACATCTCCTCC
>NW_011916881.1:0-1871 GCF_000151845.1 Pteropus vampyrus | reverse complement strand
TGTGTCTGCGGCTGGCGGGTCAGCGCCCTTCAAGACCCCGGACCCTGTGTGTGCAAGAGGAGGAGGTGGGGCTGGTCGGGAGGGTCCCCGAGGAGAAGCCGTTCTCAGGTCACAGGGGCCAGCCAGTGTGGCCGGGGCCAGCGACGGGGCTGGGCGCAGTGGGGACTCCGGGCCCAAGGCCCAGGACAGGACCACGTGGCAGTCGGCCTGGCCTCGGGACGTTTCTGAGGCCAGTAAGGTGGCCACCAGCCAGGCCCTTTCCCATCGCCCAGAGGAGGCCTTGGGACAGGTCAGATGAGGGCTGGGCTGGTTCCGCGCGGCCGCTGGGCCGCGGCTCCCTGCGGCGCCCCGGTCGGGTCGGCTGGCGAGCTGCGTCCCCGGGAACAGCTAGAGGCCGCTGCTTGGAAACAGGGCGTCGCCGTGCACCGCTTTTCCTCCAGGCGGGCCAGCGGGCCGCTGCCCCAGGCTGCGGAATGCGCCCCGCCCCGGCGCCTGGCCCCCCCAAACCGCGCTTCTTTGAAGGGGCTGACTGGAGGCCGAGCCAATTCCTGCCGGCCCCAGGCCCTCTCTGGTCCTGCCCCAGGAATGCGTGGTGTCGCAGCCCCGGGCCCCGAACAGAGGGTCACCGAGGGCCTGTTTTCCAGGCCGGGCGCTGGAATGTTCTCGCGGCGCAGCCGACTCCCGCGCCGCGGTTCAGCCGCGGCCGCATTCCTGGTGTGAGCCCAGCCAGCCCGCGAGCTTTTTCCACGCTCCCGTGCCAGCCGCTGCGGGCTCGGGGGAGGGGAGAGGGCGGTTTCTATGACAACCTCACTTTCTGTTATTTATTTTCTTTTTTATGGTTTCTCCAACTTTGAAGCTTTCCAGACAGTTTACAGGCTGCAAAGAAGAAAAGTGCTTTTGCTCCCTGCCCGAGTCCCCAGCAGAGCGGCCCCCAACGGCCCCGCCTTCCCCCACGACCCCACTTTCCCCACACGGCCCCGCCCCCCGCCCTGCCCGGGCCGCGCCCCCGGCCCATGGCCCCGCCCACAGCTCCTCCTGGGCCCGCCCATCGCTTCACGGCCCCGCCCACCGCCACCCCCGCCACCGCCCACCGTCGGGCGGGGGCTTCAAAACAAACCCGGTGAACAGGTCTTAAAGCCCTTGTTTTCAAAAAACGTTTTAGAGGAAATGAATTATTTTCCTCCTAAAAAGATAGAAAAGTATTTTCAAAAGGATCCCAGCACCTAGCCAGCCACACGGCCCTAAGAGCAGGGAGGGGGCTGTCCGCTCGCTCTCCAGGGCCTTGACCAGCCCACCCTATCGAGCTGTCGGTGTGTGTAGCCTCGGCGCTGCCCCCAGCATGCCCGCGGCGGCAGCTGGGCATGGAGGTGGAGGTGGTTCATCTACCCCAAATTCATTTACTCACCTGCATTGTGCGCCCAGCAGCCGGGGCAGACGGCTGCCAGGTCCTGGGGTCACAGGGTGGAGGAGACGGACAGCCGCCCCACTACGGGGCAGGTGGGGGAAGGGCAGGAGCCTGGCAGGCAGTGGCAGCTGGGGGCCAGTCAGGCGTCTGGCGTGTCTCTTGTCTCTTGCAGGAGAGTATGTCATCATGATCCGTGATGTGACCACGCCTCCGTTTCTGGGCCGCACGCTGCCCACCGCCTTCAAACACCTGCGGGTCTCTGCGAAGGGGGCAGGCCCGAAAGCCTCGAGCTAGGAGCATCGTCCCCACGCCCCAGAGAGTGGCCAGTGTCCCTGCGGGAGCCCACCTCATCTCGAATGGAAAGGAAATGCTGCTTCTGCTCCCCCAGGCGCCCGACTGGGGGGCCAAGGGGCCCCCCCACACCTCATACCGCTGGCTTTAATAAAATGCTCAGCACTGACTACTG
>NW_011916880.1:0-1831 GCF_000151845.1 Pteropus vampyrus | reverse complement strand
GCGCGCGGGCAGGTGCAGGCGCCGCGAGGCGCGAATCGCCGCGGTGGCCGAGGCCGAAGGGCCCGGGAGGAGCGGGGGCGCGGCCGCCGGCCCCGCCGGGCCGTCCTCGCGCGGCGCGCCGCCGCCCCGCTCCTCCCACCGCGCGGCGCCCGCCCGGCTCGTCCCGGCGGCGCTGGCCGGCCGCGTAGCGCCCGCCGTCGGCCGCCCCGACCCGGCCCGGCCCGCGCCCACCCCGCCGCCCGCGCCGGCTCCGCGGCCCGCCCGCCCCCCGCGCGCGCGGCTTCCGGGGCGGCCGAGCGCCTGTGAGGCGGCCCTCAGAGCGCAGCGGCGGCGGCGGCGGCGGCAAAAAGAACGGCGAACATCCTCCCGCCGCCTCGCTCCGCGCCCCGCCCCGCGCCGCCGCTTTGTCCCGCGCGCCTTCTGGGCCGCGCGTCCGCCTCAGCCGAGCGCGGGCCATGAATGCGTCCGCCTCCCGGCTGGCTCTTCCAGGAACGCGCGCTCCCCCCGCCCGCGCTCGGCCGCGCTCGGTCCCGTCCGCCGGGGATTCGGCCCCGTCCGCCCGCTGTTCGGTCCCGTCCGTCCGGGACTCGGGTCCGCTCGGCCCCGCCCGCCCGGATCTCGGCTCCGCTCGGCCCCGACTCGGCCCCGCTCGCCTCCGCTCGGCCCCGCCCACCCGAGAATCGGCTGCGCTCGGCTCCGCTCGGCCCCGCCCGCCGGAAGGCCGCTCGGCGGGGGCGGCAGCGGCGGCGCCGGGGCCCCCCCTTTTCCGGCCGAGGCCGCTTCCTGCGTGGCTGGGAGGGCTGTCGTCCCGCCGTCGCCGACGCCGCCACCGCCGCGGCCCAGAAACCCACATAGTGCCCCGCCACAACCGCAAACTAGCTGAACGGCGGGCCGGATGGGACCGCAGCAGCCCCGCTGCAAGCCTCGCGACACCGTAGGGTCCCCACACACAATGGGGATGTCACACTGCACGACCCAGGGTCCCCACACGTGACAGATTCCACGCAGCGCATCCTGGGGTGCCAAACACTACTGAGATGCCACAAAACACCACCCTGGGTCCACACACGACCGGGACTCCTTGCAATATGACTCGAGGTCCCACACACGATGGGGACACCACACAACACACCCTGGGGTCCACACATGACAAGGACTCCGCGTAATATGATGCAAGGTCTCACATAGGACAAGGATGTCTCACAACACCTTATGGGTTACTAGACATGTTAGGATAGCAACACCCCCGAGACCCCACACAGGGGACAGACACCAAGCACCATGTCCCAGGCCCCCCACCTGATGCAGGTGCAGCGTGTGCACACGACTTGATTGGCGAGCAGCACAGACCAACGCATGACTGTGCACCCTGGTCCCCACCACATAGCAAGCAGGGCTACTAGCCAGCAGCTTCACCTCCCCACAGTCGCTATACAGGACAGACACTCCACGAGGCAGCGGCTGTGTGCCTGGACAGCCGTGCATCCAGGGAGCTGTGTCCTGTGCCCACCGGCCAGGTTCCTTGGCGGAGGGCGGGGGGTGGGGTGGCTCAGGAACCTGGCCCCTTCGTGCCTCAGGCCAGCCGGCGTGACCCTTACCGGCAGTCTCCCAGGCCCAAGAGCCACTTACGCATCATCACGCTACCTGGGACGTGGCCACTGCCGGTCCTTCCACACACAACGCTGTGTCATGGGGGAGAGACAGAAAGCTCCTGATGGAGGACGATCAGGTGCCCAAAATTGGACAGCCTGACTGGGTGGCCCCCAGAGGAGCCGCGTCCTGCAGAGGCCTGGGGCCAGGAAGTCGAAATCAGTGACAGTTCTGGCTGTGC
>NW_011916879.1:0-1894 GCF_000151845.1 Pteropus vampyrus | reverse complement strand
GTCCTAAAGGTCACCCAGTTCATCCCTTTCACCCCCATTTAGCAGATGAGGAAACTGAGGCCCCAGGCAATAAAGTGAGTTGCCCAAAATCACCTGGCAATTCAGTTTTCGAGCAAGGACCTGGCTTACAGAACGGTGTTCTTGCCTCTTGTCCAGGAGACCGGTAGGGTCGGGGTGGCCTCAGAGGCCTTCTGACAGCAGTGAGCCATGTCGTATTTCTGTCACGTTACATAACGGCAGGCAGGTAATCACCACTCAGTCTCCGCCACATCTGCACATAATAGGCAGGAAAATGAATTCAAATGTCATTCACGACAATAAAAGAAAGTATTCTTAGTGCTCGTATCATTCAGTGGGGCCGAGCTGAGGGCAAAGTGCATTCTCAATGAATCACCAGGTAAAGCAGGAGCGAGGGGATCTCAATTATTCTTTGGCAACGTCAGCCTGATGAAGTGTAATCACCAAGGTTATTTTTATAAGCGAAGCCGATGAATACGAGTGTTTATAGGTGAATGGGGCTGGAGGTGTATATGTGGGTGCTCGTGTGTGTGTGTGTGTGTGTGTGTGTGTGTGTAGGCCTGGGAGAGGGTGAGAGTGGGCTTGTGCAGGTGTGCAGGTACATGCGTGGGACACTCACAGCTTTGGGCATATAGTGTGACATGCGCATCCCCTGGACAGTCAGCCTCATGAGGCTGTCATTCACTGATGTCGCCCTGGTGCCCATCCTGGTATCTGGCACACAGCAGGTGCTTCATAAATATCTGTTAAATGCATAAACAAGCCACCCAGCCCCGCCACTCCCTCCTCCCATAAAACTCTCAGATTCGACCCCTTTTCTGCACCCCGCATTCCACACCCCAGTCAAAGCCACTATCTTCTCGACCTCCGCTCCTTCATGGGGATCCCTTCAGTCCGTAGTCTAAGCAGTGGCCGGGGAAGGGGTTTTCTTAAAACTCAGATTGTAGCAACTCACTCTCCTGATTAAAAAAACAAAATAAAATAAAAACAACCCAGTGCTCCCGGCTGCACCCAGAGCAAAACCCCGAATCCTCCCCAGGACCATCAAGATCCTGAGTGAGCTGGGGTCTGCCTGCCTCATGCCCCACTACCTCACCCCCTGCCTCCTTCAATTCTGCCAAGGGGTGGCCTTTTCCTGCCTCAGGGCCTTTGCACCTACTGTCCCCTCTGCTCTCAACATAGCCTGCTTAAATACAGTACCTCCCCTGAGAAGCCTTCCCCATCCGCTCTCTAATCTGCACCCCCCCGACCCCTGTCCTTTGATTTTTCTCATGTATCAGTTTCCCCCAGTAGACTGTAAGCTGCAGAGTGCAGGGACACACCTGCCTGACTGCAGAGTATTGCAAGCTGGCAGCCCAGCACTGGGCGCATGGCGGCTACGTACTCAATGTTAGCCGATGGCTGATGTGGGGCATCCACCTGGGTGAAGGTGAGGCCTGAAAGCTACGTGCACATTGAGCTGGAAGAAACCCATTTCCCAAGCTTCCATCCCTCCTTCCCATGTTGCCCTCATCCATACCTCATCTGCATGGTTTCTTCATGTGTGTTTTAAGGAATTCCTTTCCATTTCAAGAGGAAACGATTTTGAATTGAAAACTTGCTATCAATCAAAAGTAACTGTTGAATTAGAAATACCAGTATCTTTACAGTGTAACTCACTGTGGTGGCTTGCTCTGGGCCCCTGAACCCACACCAGCTCCCTCTCTGTTAGATGTTTAAGACACAGCAGCGCCCAGGTGAGGTTTTTCATGCCATAATCAGGAGAGTTGAAAGAGAACCTTGAGCGCTTGGGTCTCCCTGGCATTCCATGGCATTTGTCTAGCTGTCTGTGAACAGCTCTCAGCCTATTCTGTAGCTTCTGCTTTCCTGCCCAGAA
>NW_011916878.1:0-812 GCF_000151845.1 Pteropus vampyrus | reverse complement strand
TACGTAGTGGTGGGAAGTCTAGGGAAAACTGGCATTTATACACCCATCGGCAGGTGCAGATTTAGCAATAATTTGGAAGGCAATTTGGCAATATCTATAAAAATTTTTAAATATACACACCTTTCAACTTATGGGACTTTACCCTAGAGATACAGTTGTGCGAGTGCTCAACAACTAATGCATGAGGATCATCTTGGGAGCACTGTTTGTAACAAGAAGCTGAAAAGGTCAATGTGACCACCAAGAACTAAATAACTCCTGGCATACCTGTGCAGTAGAAGAAAAAGGAAAAAAAAAGAAAAAAAATTAAATCGTTTCTTCAATTAAAAAAATATATAAACAAATAAATAAATAAAAAGAAAGAAAAGCCTAATTAAAAAAAAAAAGTGGTTCTCTTTAAAGAGTGGCACTGTTGGGGCACTTGGAACTCTGTACTCATGTTGTTTTGTTGTCAGGGTGATGGGGGGTGGGAACTGTCCAGAGCTGGGAGGCTTTCTGCCATGTGAGGACAGTCCCTGTGTCCATGGAACCATTTCCCACATAATTTTTGTGTCCTCTGAGTTATCCATGTAGGTGAAAAATATGTGTATAATTACCTGAATGCAGACTGACTACATTTTACATTTTTTTGATCGATTGAATATATTTTGAATTTTCTTAGTATGCAACAACCTTGTATATGGAAGACTGTGTTTTTGCCTTGCATAAGGCATCTTATAAAAAGTTTATAAAAACCAGTCACAGGTAGCAAGCATGTACATGGTACCTGAGTCACTGACTACTTTTACATGTGCCTTGTTCATGCTGAATCT
>NW_011916877.1:0-1747 GCF_000151845.1 Pteropus vampyrus | reverse complement strand
CCAGTCATGTGGTTTGCATTGCTGAAAATCAGCTAAATTCAGGTGGAGATATCCAGTAGTCATGAATGAAGATTTAAAGTCCAGGGGACTGTGAGGTTAAGGCTCTATTTATGGTCTTGGAGCTAGACTTGGAGCTATGTAATTATAAAGTTTTAGCATGGTGATATCGGAAGCATCCCACAGAAACTTGGAGGCCAAATTATCTGATTCAAATCTTGGCTCTGCCACCAACTAGCGTTGTGGCCATGGACAGGTTGCTTAAAGCTCTCTGAACTTAACTTTTCACATCTTTGAAATTTGAATAAAAATAGTATTTTCTTCATAGAGTTGTAAGGATTAAATATGTTAACACCTGAAAATACATGGTGTCAGAGTAACAGAAATAATATTTATTGTCATTATTATTAGGATATGGATGTAGGCATTATTAATGTTTAGGTAATTGAAGCCAAAGATTTAATAGGGTACCCCAGGCAGACAGTGAAGAGTGAGAAGGTAGCCTATGACAGAGTCCCAAGGAAGGTGCATTGAAGGCGTGGCGTGGGTGAAAGAATGGAGACCTGCTGAGAAGTAACCACACAGGTAGGAAGACAATCAGGCAAGTAGGACAATGTAGAGACTAAGGCAAAGGATATTTCAATAAAATAAGAGTTGGTTAACATTGCCAGATACTAAAAAAAGCAGATCAGTGCATTTTATGCCTCCAAGTGCTACCATTAGATTGTAACTATGTAAATGTAACCCCTTGTGCCATGTTTATAACAAAATGAGTGGTGGGCTCAAAGTTGGTCAGTGCAGAGTATTCTCAGATCCTAAAATGCTGTCAAGCAGCAGAGTATTTTATTTATTTATTTATTTATTTATTTATTTATTTATTTATTTATTTATTTATTATTGTGACATTAGTTAACAAAATCCAGTAAGTTTCAAGTGTACAGTTCAACTGTAAAGCATATATATATTGCATTGTGTGTTCACCGCCCATATTTGATTTCTTTTTGTCACCACATGTTTGACCCCTTTTACCCCATCAAGCAGAGCATTTTGAATCATTTGTTTCAAACTACAGAGAAGTGGGAAAGTAGTAACCTTGTTAAGGGCTGTTGCCATGTAATTGTTAGAAAGAAATCAAACCGCAGTGAGTTGAAGACTGAGAGCTGGTGAATTTGAGGACAGTATGACACCTATGAAGAGGGAGGGGAGGAAGGTAGAGGCCTAAAGGTGACAAGCAGGTATAGCAGATTTTTATTGTTTTAAGGTGGGAAACATACTGATGTTAAGGAGAAGTTAAGAAGGTGGGAATGTGGGAGAGAGAAGTGATGCCCAGTAGCATAAGGACGTCCAAAGCTGTAGAACACAGAACGTATTAGAGAAGAGGAGGGACAATGTTGGGGTGTAACAGAATGCAAGGAGGAAGGAGAGGTTCCTATGCAGATGCTTTGTAACCTTGGTGGCAAGAAAGTGAGGAAGCACCTGATAGCTAGCACTTTCTCTTTGAAATAAAGACATACATATTTTAAGAAGCATTAACATAACAAGCAAATCTCTGAGTAGGAAGTATTGTACCACTTGTTACTTTGGAGTGAAATTTGGTCGAATTAGAGCCAGTTTTGGACCCATGCAGTGGGGTTACTTATTTAAGAAACTACAAGATCTCACGGTGTAGCATTCTAATGGGACTCTGTCTAGTGACACAGCGGCCAGCAGCAGTGGCACAGAAGCTTCAGTGTGTTGCTATGACGATTGA
>NW_011916876.1:0-1279 GCF_000151845.1 Pteropus vampyrus | reverse complement strand
GCAGTGGACGCTGCCCATGGTGTCAGCTGCCGATGCTCCACAGTCCCGCTTGCTGTGGTCTCAGCTCAGGCAGGTGGCAGCACACCTGGCCTCTTTCTCTTTCCTGCCCCAGCCCTTCCATTAGGTTGTGGCGGCCCCTCGGCCAGTGTGCAAGGGCAAAGTCCACGACCACCCCACTGCCAGAAAGGCAACTTTAAGAACTACCCTTGACCATGGACAGCCCTTCCTTCCCGTGTCCTCTTCCTCACCCCTCATACCTGCTTCCTGGGGTCACCTCCTATGGCAACCTGTGTCCAGGCCCTTCAGCTTAGAGCTAAAGGGAGCAAGGTGTGGGCTGTCCAGGATCCTCCACAGATGTGACGCATGGCGCTGGGCCACATAGAATTTACTTTGTCGAGTGGGTCTCCCTCTTTCAACTCTTAAGTTTCTTGATAGTTGAAAACCCAGGGATATCGAATATTAAGGAGGAGGCGTGGAAAGTATGCAATATACCCTGATCACGTGACAGGAAGGAGGACTTGGGGTCACGGCAGACACTGCCGACACCTGGCCCACCATCTCCTGGCCCTGAGCACTTCCGCACTCACGGGCCTGTGTCCAGCTGCCAGCAAATGTACCGTCTGCGTCTGCGGCTATCAAAGGTCTTTTTACCTGCAGCGTAACAGGCCAGAAATGCCACAGAATGACCCCCCGTCCCCCGACGCCCCTCATTCGATGGCTGATAGGAGCGGTGTATAAACACCCCAGCTGGGCTCTTAGGCGTGTGTCTGACGCCGGCTCCCCAGGTTTCGGCTCCAGTTACCCACAGTGGTACCGGCCCAATGAGGAATCTTATCTGTGACCGTCTCACTTCCTGTTCGTGTTTCCTCCCAGCGTCACCTCCCTAACGAGTGGCTTCCCTTGTCTTGGGGTCTTCTCAGGGAATCCAAACCAAGAGACAGATAAATCTGCTGTCTTTGAAGACGAGTGTAGACACACGCACACACACACACACACACACACTCTCTCTCTCTCTCACAGTGGGACGGCCCCTCCAGTCCTCAACCTGCACCCCAAATGTGCTGCTGGATCACCAAATCCCCAGCCAGCAGAGCTCAGCTCTGAGAAGCACCTTGGTGGGTTTGACGCAAAGGGGCCCCGCCTACATCACACAGGAGCATTGTCCCCAGCGGGGACAGGCCAGTCCACCTCTAAGGGCTGGGTCTTTTCCTTCCCTCGGGCTCCCGCAGACCCGTACCCACAGCGGGTGCGGAATTGTCCTCCTGCCCCCGGTGATGAA
>NW_011916875.1:0-1903 GCF_000151845.1 Pteropus vampyrus | reverse complement strand
GGGAAGGGCAAGGGGGCGTCATTTTGTTACACTTGCATCAGCCCATCAACCTGGGAACCGCCAGAAGATGGGGCAGGGACGCTTACGTTAGTTCACTAATGACAGGATCCCTGTCCCCAGGGGCTGAAGTCAGGGGGAGAGAGGGGTGACACTGTGGATGAACAGAGCCCTCCACTCACCCGTGGCGTTGACCGAAAGGGAAAGCTGCCACCAGCATCCTCTGGTGGAGGTCCTCGGGGCTGTCACTGACGATGACGGAGTTGATGCTCTCCTTCTCGATCCAAACGCATCTGCACAGGGGTGTCCGAGAAAGCCGCTGGTGACCACCGAGGCAGTGGGTGATGCCCACCCCGTGCCCGACACGTTTCAAAGACAGGGTCTCTCACACACACACACAGCAACCGACGGGGAACACGCAGAGCCCACGCTCCTCAGCACCTCTTTTCCTGCTGGGCCGCTGCCATTTCACCCTAAGTCCTGGAGCTGGGCCGCCACCCTCTTCTCCCCTCCACCCCTCTCACATGCCCCCGACGACCCCCCAGCTTCCAGTGCCACCCGCATGCTGACAATGCCCAAGTCTCTGCCTCTGCCTGCCTCTGTCCTGTCTCTGCCTTGCGCTCCAGCCTCCCAGCCACCACCCGGCTGCCCCAGCAGAGGCCCTGCCGCGGCCCCGCCCGCTGGTTGCACACACCAAGCTCTGGGCAGTGGACCCCACGCAGCCCACAACATCCCCACCGTGCGCTGCAGTGCGCCCAGCCTCTGACTTGTGCTCCTTCCCAAGGACGCGCCCACCGCCCAGGGCAGCGCACCCTCAGGCTCCACCCATGTACGTGTGCAGTCTCGAGAAAATGCGGGCTCCCGTCAGCACCTCTAACCAGTTCCGAGGGGACAATGAGCTGCTGGTCCCAGAGCTAGCTGGGACACCAGGGTTCACCTCTGCCCACCCCGCAGAGCGGCCACTGTAAAATGCGCACAGCATGGCCCCCCTCTACCGCCACAGGCCATGTAGGCCCGCCACGCCCACTGACCCCCAGCCCCACTCCCCTCACCAGCAATGACACTCCCAAACGAAGACCCCACACCTGCCAACAGAACCATCTCTTCCAGCCTTCGCCTCCCCAACCTGGCCAACAGCTGTGCACCCTCAGGCCTCAGACCTGCCTGGACGGCCTCAGGCGTCAGGCCCTCCCGACTCCCGCTTCCGTCACACTCTGTAGCCCCGTGGAGGCGCTCGGGAGTGGACCCTGTAATCGCCACTTTTCTCTCGCGTACCCCACACTGAACCGTCATTTTGGGGAGTACACTGGCCATATTTTGTCTACTATCGTTCCCCCCAAACTCTGATGTTCCCAGAGCACAGCAGGCACTCACAGATTTGCAATAAGAACAGAAATAAAACAAAGTCTTTGATGAAAGATACTCAAAACTGTCTATAGAGTGGCTTTCACGTGACAAAAAGAGGGCCTGAGATCTGGAGCTAAGAGGTTAGAGGTATTGAAAGAGACGAGGCAGCCCCCCAGTTCCGGACAAAGGAGGTCCCTTTTCGACAGGTCTGTAACCACAGGAGCAGTGGGGGAAAAAAGTCTCATGTGCAACTTAAGTGACTCATACCTGAACTTGGATATTCTGGTCAAACTGTGACACTTCAGTTCGTAAGGGTTGAAAGGCCCGTGGAGAATGACCTGGATACACAAAACATACAAAACGTCACCTAAAAGCATAGCATCATCACTTCGTGTACATTTTAAAAATCCAGCTGTCAACTCCTATTTAAAAAAAAAGATAACAGCACATCTTAACCACAACATCTTCAAGATTCAGTGGGGAAAAAACATCTTAAAGAAGATATTTTTCTGGGATGCAACTGATTCCTCCACGGTTTCACTAACGTCCCCCACTATAA
>NW_011916874.1:0-3778 GCF_000151845.1 Pteropus vampyrus | reverse complement strand
TTTTCCATCGGAAGGCTCTGGCGTACTATTTGGTTAAAATTGAGTCTTATTGATTATTTCGCTAAAAGTAAGAATTCATTTTCAACGTAAGGAAAGTTAGGGTGTTTGTCCTGTACATCTATTGTTTCATGTCTGGGTTTTTAATGGGAGTATGAATCAGGTCTTCTGACGCCAATCACTGTTACATGCGGGGAACATTAGGAGGCGACAGGAAGCAAGTGCTGTGCCGTCACATGTACCTGTGTGAGAGTGTGTGCGCGCGCGCGCGTGTGTGTGTGTGAGAGAGCGTGTGTGCGTGCGCGTGTGTGTGCGTGTGTGTGTGTGTGCGCGTGTGTGTGCCGCCCTTCTGGCCCAGCCAGGCTCATCTTTCGAGACCGCGTTCTTCAGCAATGCTCCGTAGGCCTTGGCATGTTCTTCACGCCTCATTCAACTGAACCGCCCTCCTACTCAGCCAGGCAGGCTCAGGGGTCAACGATTGCCTTCCGGGTCACGAGGAGGCACGTCGGTGTCCTCTTCATTCACGTTGGACGAATTTCCTAAACTTGTCCAGAATCGTCTCAGGCACCCCAGTACAAATCGTAGCGGTCACACTATCTCCAGGTACCACGAGGGCCAACCCCGCTGCCAGCTGCCTTCTTCAGTGTTGGCAAAGAGGACGGATCACTCTGTCCTGGCTCATGTTCACGTCTGTGCGGAGGAAGCTGAGGTGGGTGAGCCAGTGAGAGAAGATGCTGCTATTCAGTGGGGGTGTTTCAAGGTCAGGCTGGTAGGCCTGGACACCCAAGGCGACAGGTCAGCGAATGAGCATAGTGGCTCCGGGGACCTGAGACCCTCCTGGCCTGGTAGCAGCAGTGTCTGAGACAATACAGGTTAACAGCAAATGGCTGTGTGGCATTTACTGTGTGCCATGCCAATCACTTTATGTAATCCTGACAAAATCCTTGAAGCAGACACTATAAATATCCCCATTATACAGACGAGCAGACCAAGGCACAGAAAGGTCACATAACTTGTCCAGAATTACGTGGGCAGAGCTGAGTGGCAGGTGGTCTATCTCTATAGCCCAAGCTCCTAGGTACTATGTGAAAGCACATTTTGTTAACTTCTTGTTATAACATATTCAGCTACTTATTGCAAAATGAATTCTAAGCTCATCACACAAAGCAAAGTGTGTACGGTGTGCAGGATTTAGAGTCAGAACTGGGTCTGAATCTCAGCTCTCTGCCTGGGGGCCATCTCCATGAACTGCACACACAGCTTCCTGGCCCTCCAGACCAGTGCTTTCGCCCAGAGGAGGGCCCGGTGGGAGGTCGGAAAATCCATCTGGCTCCTCTCTCTGGGGTGACGTTCGACAGGCTGTGTCCCTGGACTGAATGTCATTGCTCTCAGGGTCGGGTCTCCTCCTGGTGACTCTTTGTTTCACTTGCTGGCGACCTCTCCTCCCACCTCCCTCCAGCCCTGGGGGCGGAGAGTGTGCCCCACCTGTGTTGGTCCCGAGGTCCTGCGCTTTCTCTGTGGTTTTCCCCTACCGCCCCTTCTGTCGCCCTTTGTAAATAACCCTCCTGGAATTTCCCTAATTTGAGGAAGCCATCTGTTCTCCCACAGGACCCTGACCGACGTGACAGCGTCATGAGTAACGGTGGGAACTGGAAGCACCTGAAGCGCTGGAGAGCCGGGGGAAGGGAGGGCTGACTAGGGACCCTGCGCAGCGGCTTGGCACGAGGTGATGCAGCCAGTGGAAAGGATGTTGCGGGGCGGGGCAGGGGGGAAACCCACTGTAGGGGAGTGGGGGAAGGGGATGCCTGCGGTAGGAGGCATGGGAATTAAAAAGACTCAAGACTAAATCGCATTATGAATGCGACCTCCTCGCCTCGAGCCTGGCACGGAGGTCACGGTAAAGGTCAGAAATGAAGGAATCAGTGAATGACTCAGTGAGCATCCTAGCCCAGCGCAGGCCTGTCTCCTTCCCACAGGCCCCCAGGAGAATCCCAGGAGGAGTGGGGAGCGCGGCTTAACCCTGGGACCACGCGGGGCGGCGGTGGGTCCCGCAGACCCTCTCCAGGCAAGGAAGCCCCGCCCCCACGCGAAGCCCCGCCCACAGGGGAGGAGCCTGCGGCGCGGCGAGCCTGGTTGACCTCGCCGGACAGGGGAGAGCGCTCCTGGCCGGGTGGTCTCCGGTGGGCACCTGCTTGGCCTGGGTTGGAGCTCCGGACACGGAGAGGGAGCCAGGACAAGTGGGGAGACCTCTCTGGGGTCCCCGCAGGGATGAGCCGAGCGCTTGCCGCGTTATGGGCACGCAGCCCCTCCCCCACAGGCCTCACCCCCCCAGGGCAAGGACCCCGCATTTGGCACCCGCGGCTTCACGGGCCTCTGCGGGTATGAGAACAGCCAGCCGGGTCTGCTCCCAGGTCTGAGTCCCTACTCCTGGCGTGTGACAGCCGGACAGGAACGGCTGTTCCGCGTGGGGGCGGCGATCGCTGGGTTCGGGGCTGCGTTTCCTCCGGGGAGGCGGCAGTGGGTGCGCGCTCCACGAGCATCGGTAGGCGCCGACCGCGTGCGGGGCTCCGGGAACCCAGGGCCCCCCCTCACGGGCGAACAAAACACGGAGAACAGACAGATCGCTGACTGCTCGCGCCAAGTCCCTCTTTTTCAATCCTGATGACAAATAAACATTACTTAATGCCCTAGAGGAGAGAATGGATGCGCGACTGGTTCGCAGCCAACCCTTGTGGAGGCAGGTCTCCCGGGAATTGCGGGGGCGGAGCGGGAGCCTCCGTCCCCAGTGTCCCCACCCCAGCACTGTGGGGACATGGAGTCACGGGGATTGCGGGACTGAGGACTGCCTACGAGTGGAGTGGGCGGGGGACTGTGCGGCAGGGGAAGGGGTCATGACGATGGGGAGCAGGAGGCCCAAACCCCAGGGGGTTAGCTAGCCCCTGTTCCCTGAAGGCTGTGGGGAATCCCCTGAGGGGGTCCCACTTGAGACAGTGGCAGGGTCTGATTTCTGCTGTAAAAATACCCTTATGGCCATAGGGAGGCTCAATTGACAAGGTGAGGGCTGCTCTGATCAGGGTGGGGAAGGGGGTGGGCAGAGGCAGGGGTCCTGCCCACCAACGCGCTAGAGTGCCGGGTGGGTGGTGGGGTGTGGTGTGGGCCCAGGCTGGACAGAGGAAGGGGGTCCTGAAATGTGGCCCTCCCCAGGCAGGCCTGGTAAAGTAGGACTTCCGTACTGGGCCTTAGGGGCCTGCCTGCTCGGGGGTGGGGGTTCCGTGAGCTCCAGGCAGCCTGGGCTGCATCCCCGTCCTCCACAAGGCAGAAGCCTGAGGCCATTCCAGGCTCTCCCTTTCTCTTCTCCCCAAGTCCCACACTTCAAGGCACATCCTGAATGAGACCCCTTCCCCACAGCCACCTTCTTCCTCCCAGGGGCCTCCCTCCTCCATTCTTGCCACGTGCCAGCCGGCCTCCCCACGGTGCCGCTGGAAACATAAATCAGCTGTCGACCCTAGAAAATCGCCTGTGTAAAACTTAGACTCATAGTGGCCCATAACCGCAACCTGACCTCACTTCCCTCCCCTGCTCCCGCAAAGCGAGCCAGTCCCCTCTCCTCCAACCCGGCCACCCAATCCACCAGTTCTCCCTTCTTCCTTCAAATGCACCTCCATAGGAGTCCAACAAGGCTGCCTCCTCTGGAATTTCTAGTCCCAACTCAAATGTTACCCCCAGGGAAAAGCAATATGCCAAATAATCTGGCTTCAATTGGCTTTTTTTGTATGTTTAG
>NW_011916873.1:0-2024 GCF_000151845.1 Pteropus vampyrus | reverse complement strand
GAGGGGACCCGTTTAATCAGAAAGGACCAAGGAGTGACTCCAGGGTGGAGGACCCTGGTACATGCATGGCATCGGATGGCAGGGCCCGGCCAGGTCCCCGTGTGCCTTCCCTCTGTGCGAGCACCCAGAGGCTCCGGCCGAGGGTTCTGTGTGTTCCAGTACAGAAACGCACAGACCGCATTCAGTCCGTGAGGACGTGCCGGACCAGCCTAAACCCGATGGACGTTCTACCAAATAACCGGCCGGCTCTCCCTGAGGCCTGCCACACGGAAGTGTCGCGAGTGGAGGAGATGTGACAAGCAGATGCAGCGTGTGGCCCTGGGTCGGACAGGGATGCTCCTGGGAAAACCAGTGACGTGTGAATGAGGTCTCCTGGTCGGTTAATATCACATCTGTATGGTTTTTACAACTTTCCAGAAGCTTAAATTATTTAAAAATAAAAAGTAAAAACAAACAAACAAACCGCCCCCCCCCCCAAAAAACGATCTAAATCTTTGGCGATCATGGTTTAGTGGACTCGTAACTATTCATCGAGCTCAATTCCTACGAATGACGATTATTTTTAAGTTTGAAACCTTGAGAAGACTCCGCTTCCTATGGTCCCCCTCCTTGGTGCACACCTTGGTAACAAGGCAGTGCCGTGATTTATGCATTAACGTGGTTTTTTTGTCACCCAGGACAGCCAGTTCCTCGAGAAGAGGGACTAAGACTCAGTTACTGTACACCCTGGGACCTGCGGTCTTGTCAAAAGCAAACGCGCCACGATCGCATTCTGCGGGAACGTCACGCGTGTGACCCGTGCGCCGCAGGAAGGGCAGGGTAGGGTGTGTGCTTACGCTCCACGAAGGACGTGAAGAGCATCCTGAACCTGCTCAGCCGGCTGCCTTCATCGGCCCACATCCGGATGACCCCCACCCCGGTTTTCAGCGTCACATCATTGGCCACCGTGCTGCAAAACTTGGCCTTCAGGTTCTCAATGGAACTGCTTCCGTCGTACACGGCGACAAAGTTCCTCTTGCATTCGTTGGAGTGCTCCATTTGGTAATCCAGGAACCTCAGATAGATCTGCAACATCGAAACCAAGACAAACACGGGTTTAAAGAGATACAGTGATTTGCAATTTCCAGTTCTGTTATCCAGCAACACGGGAGACCGAATTGAGTTATGACAGCTCACGGGAAAACAGCAGACAGAAGGCCGGTGCCTACGTAGTAAAAAAACTAGGACTAATAGTCTGTTTCTTTGGTTGTCCCCATTATGGGACCGAGCACGAAGGAGCCTGAAGTTTGCGTTTTGTCTCTAAAGAGAAGAAACTTCGTGCTCTGTGAGGCGTAACCATCGTATGTATTTTCCTTATAATAGCAATCTCAGGGTCCTGACGCATTGGGCAAGTAAAACGGTCACTCATAATCTTATTGCTCTGAGTCATCGCGATTAACTGGCGAGTTCCTTTTCAATTTTTCTTCGCGTTTTCAAACCGAAGTTTACCTGTAAGGTGCGCGTGCCTGCTGTTGCGGTGGCACGTCGAGCTGTCATCTTGCACGTGGCTCTTCGTCCCCACGATGTCCTGTTGCTGGTTTACCCACGGTCCCCTCCTGCATACCTGCGCGGTTTTAAGCTCTTCCCCCGTAAACCACTTTAGCCTTCCCGACATCGCCCCGCGGGCCCCCGAGGCGCGTGTGTTTTCGGTCTCATCTTCTCGGTGCTTCGGACCGAAGCTTCCACGGCGTCTTCCTCACGCCGACGGCTCTCCC
Source organism: Pteropus vampyrus (assembly GCF_000151845.1). NCBI lineage: Eukaryota > Metazoa > Chordata > Mammalia > Chiroptera > Pteropodidae > Pteropus > Pteropus vampyrus. The sequence goes on along the minus strand of NW_011916873.1, from coordinate 270 downwards.
TCTGCATCTCTGCTCCCCCACTGGGCCCACACGGTGAATATTTTGCTCAAATCTGCAGACATTATGTTTTCCATTTTTAGTTCTAGAGTTCTTACTTGCTTCTTTTTTATAGTTTCTATTTCTCCGCCGAGGCCTCTGTTTCCAGCCATTTCAGGACTATCCACCTCTCCCCCCACGGAGCCTGATGAGCTGCTACTTTAAAATCTGATCATTCTCCAGCTGGGCCCTGCCATGGCTGGGATCCATTGATTATTATTTTTTTTCTCCCTT
>NW_011916872.1:0-903 GCF_000151845.1 Pteropus vampyrus | reverse complement strand
AAAGCAAGAAAGGATTACGGAAAACAAATGGCACAAATGCAAAGACAGCTCTGAAAAAAGGTTTCTACAGAACAGATTAAAACTTCTGACCTACCGTTATTTCCAAGAATTCAAATGAAATTAAAGACAATACCAGATCTACAAAATAAGAGATTATGTAAGAGATTGAAGAAAGAAATGAGGAAACATTAGATTAGGCAATGAAAAATAATTTGACAGAACTTAAGAGAGGAGATGCATATAATAAAGCTGTTAAAAAATGAAGTACACATTGGAAGTAACAAAATGGAGAATAAGAGGAACAAAAAAGAAAACTTAGACAGAGAGAACAAAGATCAAAGAATTTCTAAAGAAAATGAAATGTACATAATACAGATTCAACTTAGGCATAATTGGTGTCTCAAAAAGGTGAAAACCAAACTAAATGAAATAGAAAAAAATTTATTTCTAATTTAAAATATCTTCAGAAACTAAAGATGATTGAATCTGCAATTTTAAGAAGCACTTGGTATTTCAGGAAAAATAAATGTTACTAATCAATTAATAATAAGACCTAATAATAAAACTACTAAATGACTAAACTTAACATATAAAGAAACAACTTTGAAAATCAAAGCAAGGAAACCAAAGCATTTAAATGGGAAAATAATCAGACAATTCTCAGAATATACATATATATTGATTACAGCAGTTATGCTATATATATGAAGCCCCAAAGAAAAAAAGTGTGGTCCTTAATTAATATGCCCCACCAAAACATTATTCAAGTATAAAATAGACATTTTTAGCTTACATGAATAAAGAGTTATAGTTTTTATAGCCTTTCTTAAGAAACAAATGATTTCTCCTCTTGATGAGATGGCAAACTACATAGAATTAAGTAGCTGCCTCCATCATAATGCA
>NW_011916871.1:0-46348 GCF_000151845.1 Pteropus vampyrus | reverse complement strand
TCACTATTTGTGCGGTGCTTAATTTCCTCCAGAGATGTTTCCTAAACCTATAGTTTTTATACTTGTTTTCTTGGGATAAGTCCTATACTGAATTTCTCTCTCTCCTTTCCCCCTCCCTCGCTCCCCCATCTCTGTCTCTGCCTCTGTCTCTGTCTCTTTCTCCTACTTTTCAATTATTAGTGTACTAACCAGGGTTCTCCAGATGAAGAGAACAAATAGGTTCTGAGATGTAGCTTACTTAGATATATATAAGGGGAGATTTAGTCCAGCAATAGGCTCACGAGTCATGGACACTTGAACCCCACCATCCGCCGTGTGCACACGGGAAAACCAGGAGAGCCGGCGGTGTGACTCGGTCCAGTCCCTGGGCCTGAGAGCCAGGAGCTGCATGTCCAAGAGCAGAGGACATGGATGTCCCAGCTCAAGATATCGACAGAGAGAGAGAGAGAGAGAGAGAGCGAGCGCACTCTCTTCCCCCTTTGTTCTGTAGGGACCTCAGGGGGTTGGGTGGTGCAGCCCACATGGGGAGGACTGATGTCCTTAGCCCACTGAGTTAAAGCGAATCTCCTCAAGAAACCCCTCCCAAATCCGCCCAGAAATAATGTTTTCCCAGCTCTCAGGGCCCCTTTGTCCACTCAGCTGACACATATAGTAACCATCACAGGTAGATGACGCATTTCTCCTAAACTCTGGCCTGTCTGACTCAGACTGAGGTGGACAGGTGGGCACAGGGCTCTCAGCAGGGGACAAGGTGACAAAGCTGCATTTGTAGGAAAGGATTCCTGAATAGTCTATCACCCCCACAAGTATGGACAGCTGACTAGGTCCACGTCTGCTCCAGTGAAAAGATGTCCTGTGACTCAGGCAGTGAGGACGCAGTGGGGAGAGACACGGTTTAGGGGAAATTAAATAAAACAAAGCCCCAAACTTTTCCATCTCGGGATTTGGAGGGAAGAGGAGACAGGTCCGGGAAGAGGACCAAAGTGTGGACATCAGGACCAATCTTTCCTTCTGGATCCTTCAACCTGCAGATACAGGGGCCAAGATAGGGCCCTGAGGTTCAGGGACCATTCTGCCTGGAAGGATGTCCCTCCTGCTCCAGGGTCCCTAGGCGCCACCTGATGGACGAGCCACGTTTAGCACTCCTGGTGGCTCAGTGAAGCCAGGTGGAAAGGGGTCTAACTTGCACTCACCCCCGCCCCCCCCACATTCTCTTAAGGGTTGGGTGGGGGGGATACCAGAAGCTATGGGAGTCCCCGTGGTGGGAGGGGAGACCACGCCCGGACCAAACAGACCAGGAGTGGATGCTCAGACACAGCCACTGAACCTCTGAGACAAAGTGGACATTGAGATGACCAGAAGGGTCCCTAGGCCCTGAGGGAGCAGAGAGATGGTGGACCCTGGGAGCACTGGGCACGGACCTCAGCAGGGTCTCTAGCAAGCTGGTGAACAAACTCCAGAGACCCGATCGGCTCAGACCCAGGGGCCAGCAAGAGGATGCAGAACCGTCCACTCCCAACGGTCACATCGAGCACCCACTCCCTCCACCCCGGACACCATCCTGGGCAGGAACGTGGACAGAGGGACCCTGAAAGATGGAATTCAAGCTAATGGGTGTTGGCAATGATTGAGAAGGACTGTATGTGTGTGTGTCCATGTGTGTGGGTGTGGGTGTGAGTGTGTGTGTTCCCTGTTATCAGGAGGGGCAGCTCCTGAGGAAGACCAGATCAATGATGGACTTACGAGCACGTGTGACCACTGGTGGGCAGTAAGTGGCACTGGGCAGTTGCTATGTTTGTCTTTGCACAGGGGTGGTATCAGCAGAGGAGGATGAGCTGCCTTTTCCTGTTTCTTTGGGAATGGAAGGCGCTTGTTTTCCCCTAGAGCGAGAGAGGCTTTTCTGAGGGGAGTGGCTGTGACCGCAGTCCCCAGGGTCCCTGCGGCATGTGGGGGCACCGTCCGCTGTGGCCACACTGCCCAAATCCTCAGGGCCATTTCCTGGTTCAGTCCCAGGGTACAGCCCACGGTCTGGACCCTCTGTTTCTTACAGCACCGGATCAGCTGGGTTGGGGATACGGAGGTCTGGGCCAAGCTCATGAAGCACATGGGCCTCGGTGCTGGAGGGATGGCAGACACGACAGCTCGATTCTCTCCTCCTTGGACCACAGTGACCACTGGACTGCGTCTCCCTGGGCTTGAGCGTGAGGCCTGGGGAGAGCATGTCTGTGCCCTGGAGAGGCTGAGTCCCACCCATCCAGGAGGAAACGACAGCTGGCATTGCAGACCCCTCCCCTGTCTCAGTCAGACCTCACCTGCTGACCCAGGACACTGAGGAAGTCCCTTGCGAGGACCCAGCCCTGCCTGGGAGCCCGCCTGGCGCTGCAGCCTCAGCAGCTGCTCCCTGCGCCGTGACCCCGGGAAGTCTCAGGTCGTCCCCTCCTGTCCTGATTCTCCTGTCTCCTCTTCATGGGGCCACCCCCTCCCCTGTGAGGTCATGATAGTACGTTATAGTCAGTGACAGGGACTCTGAGACCACCTTCCCTAGTCACGGCGCCTGCGCTCTGGCCACAAATGGACCCAGGGACGCCCGTCAGGGTCCAGAAGAGAATCCAGATGGGAATCCAGCCACCGGCGCAGACCCATCTGGTTCTTTGAAAACTCAGCCTTCCACGAAGCACGCCCCCTGACCCAATACACCTATGTTTGGACAACATAACTGTTTCTTAGGAACATTCACTTCTATACACTTAGGGCTTTCAATTTAGAAATAACTGGAGCCGGCTGGGAGGCAGGGGCATGTGCAGAGCACAGCCCAGGGTCACAGGACAGAGACAAGGGCATCGTGCCTGAGCAGGGTGCCGCCTGTCTTGGACAGCAGGTGGGGCCCGACTGAGTGTCCTTCTAATGTGCCATTCATCTCTCTGTGCCACTCGCTGTCCGATAATAGCATGAAGTTGTCGGGAGAATTTTATGGTTCCTGTTTTGCACGTGAGAAACCGAAGTGTGTGCATGAGGAAACGTGTGGTTTGGAAACAGTCAGATTGTTAGGACAAGAAGCCAAGCCAGTAAGTTTCCCCACTGTCAAGTGTCTATGTATCTGTATAAGTAACTACCAATCTATGTTCTATGTACGTATTTATATATCCAAGTATCTGTGAATCTATATGTGTAACTATGTATCTATATATGTGAATACCAATCTATGTATCTATGTATGCACATATCTGCATAATTATGTAGCCATGTCTCTGTCTACCTATCATTTATTTATCCCTCTAGCTCTACCTCTATTGATCTACTCATCCATCATCTATCTATATCTTTATCTAGCATGTATGTATGTATCTATTATCCATCTACCTATTTTTACCTATCCACCTATCATCTCTCTGTTTATGTCTCTATTACGTATCTATTATGAATTAATTCTATGTGAGTTTCATCTGGACCTGGATTCGGCCTGGTTATGAAATATCTCACTAACAATGTCTCCGGGAAACCGAGGCCGCTGTGCGCCCCAAGAGGAAAGCAAGAGTTGGGCCTGGGGGCTGCCCAATTCCCTTCCTGTGAGACCATGGAAATGAGCCCTGTGACATAGACCCTGAGAACACATCCCACACACTTCCAGAACTGCAGGGCCCTGTCCTCCCACCCCCAGGACAAGGACAGAGCAGATGGCGAGAGGCTGACCATGTCCCTCAATCTCATCCCGCTCCTGGGGCTCGGTGAGTCAGAACAGGGAGTGGGGGACCTCAGGGGATGGGAGACAGGGGATGGGAGACTCTGGGTAGGATCCAGGCCCAACTTCAGTCCAGCCTCTAGTCCAGCACCTGCTGGCCCTGAGGAAGAGAGTCACGGCTGCAGTTTCTGTCCGCACTGTATCACTTGGACCTAAGCTGACCGTGGGAGACCAGGGCCTCTATCATGTCTTAGACACTGGGCTGGTGATACATCACATACAGAAGGACTGGTGAGGGTGGGCTCTAGCTGAGAGGTCACTGGGAACTTGTCTGGAACCTGCTCTAGGGGAAGAAGAAGTCACGTGGATGAGGGTGGTTTGGGGATAATGGTGGCGAAGTCTTTCCCTGAAGCCCACCGGCCTGACCCCGTTTAAGGAAACAGGGCACTGGGTGATTTCCTTACTGGGGCTTCTCTTCCAGTGCTCCGCCTGGGCCAGGTGATCCACACGCAGGACGGCAAGTCACTTCAACGTGAGTCCTAGACGCCCTCCCGCCCCAAGGGCTCCAGATACACCAGACGAATGTTCCTCCTTAGTCTCTCCCGACAGCTGCAAACTCTCACGGGATGTCACCACTGGTTCCCAGATTCCTCAGATCCAGCAGATTCGCAACTGAACCCTGACCCTCGCCCGCCCAAACCCGACTCCTCATCACCCCCTTTTCTCCTCTTGGTGAATGTGTGGGGCAAGGGCCAGAGAGCACAGTCGTCCTTGATCCCCTTATCTCGTCCTCACACTCACTTCACCACAGAACCCTGATGATTTACCCCATGTGTCCTCACACGTGCCCTGTCCCCTCTGGGCGCCGTGTCCCCAATCTGAGCTTCATCAGCTCTCACCCCCAAAGCCTCTCTAGGGCCTCCAGGGGCGTCTCCCTGCTGGTTCTGCCCCATTCTCTCCTGCAGGTGGACCTAGAAAACACGCAGATGATGATTTTACTCCCAGGCTGAGACTCTTCACTGCTTGATTTGAGGTCACATCGGATCCCTTATCCAAGTGTTTCCTCTGGCCCTATCTATCTCTAGCCACATCTTGCCCTGCTCCGTCTGATTCACTTATCACCAGACCTATGGATTCTCTTTGAATCAGGCTGTACTCACCCTGCACTCAGGACGGTCTCGCACGCTGAGCTCTCTGCCTCCCACATCTCAGCCTCCCCTGATCTGCCCAGCTGAGCTTCTTCCTACTTGTCCCTCAGATCTCAGCTCAGATACATGTTTCCCAGGAGAAGTCTCCCTGACCCCCTGACGGGGACGGGGCCCCTTATCATGTGCTTTCCTTATGCCTGTGGGCACTCATCGTAAGTCTGCCTGGCATCAAGGCCATTCTCATCACTCTGTGTTACCTACCCCATTGCTGCATAGAATACAGAGCATCTGGAAGTTTATTTCTCTCTCTCTCTCTCTCTCTCTCTGAGATGCAGCCTCCGTACAGTTTGGCCAGAGACAGACTGGCAGCCCCAGCGTGTCACTGGAGATGCAGGCTCCTCCCTTCTGCTCCACAAGTTTAGTTCATGGCCACCACCACTAATGCTGGTGCAAGATGACTGCCAGAGCTCCAGCCATTTCATGTTTGCAGACTGGGTGGCAAAGAAGGGCGGAAGTAGAGAAAGGGCCCTCCAGGCTTAATTGCCACCCTTTAAGCTACCCTCTTGGGACTGTCTCCGGCAAGGCCCCTTCCATCTCATTGGCATAGATAATCACACAGCTGCACAGAACTGCCTGTGCGGGTGCCAGATGTCATCTTTTGTGCCACGAGGCGATGTGACCAGCTAAAAAATGATGCTCTGATTCAAATGAGGATGTGAGTGTGGATGTCATGGAGGCGACGGCCATCTATAGTTTCCCTCCTGTCCCTCACATGGAGGGCAAGACCATTTCTTCACGATGGACCTGAGATCCCACACTGCTTCCCTCCCAGAGGTCCTGCCCAGACCCTCCATCTGTGCCAAGCCAGATACTGTAGTGCCCCGGGGGAGGCTTGTGACCATCGTGTGCCAGAGTTCTGCTGGGGCTGACATATTCTGTCTTGAAAAGGATAGAAGAGTTGAGAAAAGGGATCAGAGAAACGTGTCTCAACATGGTTCACGGGGGACAGAGGCCAGATTCCACATCACAGCAAGTGAGGTCACTGCCGGGCGTTATTTCTGCCGCTGTTACAAAATGGCCCAACTGGTCTGAGCCCAGTGAGCTCCTGGAGCTGGTGGTGACAGATGAGGACGTCTCCGCTCTGCCCTCAGGTTTGTCCCAGGCCCTTGGACCCTGTCCCCACTCGTCCACTGTCCACAGTCCCCCTACCCTCCTGCTGACCCCCAGTCCCTCTGGCTCCCCTGCCCCTCTGCACACACGTCCCTTGGCTGTCACACCAGGCTTGGGGCCCTGGAGTCCTGGTCCCACATAGACACCACGATGGCCAGGACACTGAGCCCAGTATCAGGGCGGAAAGGGAGGTAACTCTGCTGGGCTAGGTGGGGAGTGGGCTTCCGGACACCAGGTGGAGACAGACCTGGTTCAAGGGAACATGTGTCCTTTCTCTCAGGATGCTGTTAGGCTTTTCTTTCCACTGGGCCAGACTCTGTGGGGCCAGGCATGTGTCCCCTGTGGTGTGGTCCACCCTCCACTGGACAAGTCACATGCTCCAGGGGGCCCTGACCAGGGCAGGATGGTGCTTTGGAGACCTTTGGGATGAGTCTTTCTTTTCCCTCGCGTGGTCAGCCCTGAGATGTTCTGGATGCAGGGTCCATTGGGAACGTTCCAATTCCCCTCATGTCCTCCCAGGGTCTCAGAGGAGCTGCTCCCTGCTGAGTCCAAGAGGTCAACAGGTAGGAGGGGAGCAGTGACCACCACCCAGCAGAATGGAGTAGGGGCCTCTGCCTGTGTCCTGTCCGCCCTCACACCAAACACTTTCTCAGGAATCGCAGAATGTCTTCTGGGATTGAATGATGGCCAGATGTGGCCTGTGGGTGGACACTCAGGGTGGATAGAGGTCCAGCTGAGTGGGATGGAGCCCAGACACGCCCCCTACATCAGCCCTTCTCCTGCCCCCTTCGCAGGACCTACCGAAGTCGTCAGCTCCCCACCTCCTCCTCAGCTGGTGAATAGAGACCTCAGCCTGGAGGAGTTTGGGGGAAAGCCCTGCTCCGGGGACCAGGCTCCGCTAGAAATCGGGACTGTAAGGCCAGAGCACTGGGGCTGGCACCCGCGGGGCACTGGGTGTCACTAACATTCATAGCGACCTTGACAACAACACTAGCATGTCTGGCAGGTGCCCGTCTGATCTCTGGGAGCCCCGCTTCTTTTAATTTGCGGAACAGAGTTCAAGTTTCTTGCCCAAAGGCACCAGGTTCCGAAGGAACAGAACCAGCCCTGGGGCGGAGGAGCCCGGACCTCAGGCTTGGCCGCAGCTCTGCGCCGCCCCCTTGTGGGCAGGGTCCTACCCTGCAGTGAGCGGGACCGAGGGACGGAGGCACTGGTGGCTCAACTTCCAAACTCGAACACGAGGGGAGAGAAGGGCCCTCTTGAAGGTTATGCCTGAACAGCGACGAAGTCACCCAGAGGATGACAGACCCCTCTCGGAGGGTCTTGAAGGCGGCGCTGTTTAGGGGACACGGAAGGTCAACACACAGGACGCGGTGCATAAATCGGTGCCTGCCCAACAGAACCGCGCAAACAGGTTCTTGTTAATACCCAGCAGAGAAATATCTTCCCCTCACCTCGTCTGCGCCAGGCGCCCGCCTGCTGAGGGCTTGAGGCGCGCGGAGGCGAGGAGAATGGGTGCCCGTCGCCCGTGACTTTAATGAGAGTTCATTAGAATGAACAAAAGAAACGCATATATGTCTATATGTGCAAATATAAATATAAATGTGTAAATTCCAACGCAAAATTTCAGATCTATAATTTAAATTATGTCAGTGTATATATTTAGACTATATTTTAAATACATAAGTAAAATAATTAATATAATAAAGCACGTCCATGTGTTATGACAGATAAATATAGAGTACATTATTCTATATCGTATAACGTTGTTATACATTATATTATGTCATGTAATCCGAAATTAATAGATGTCAATGTTAACATGAATATACACCAAATTCTATAATAAATATGTGTAATTGATATATAGTATGCAACATATAATATAAGTTCTTGAAAGTTATAGATTTTTAAATGTTTACATAATTAAATTATAGACATATAAGTTAAATCATATAATGTTAAGCATACATTAATATTTATTAAAATTAGTGCATATTATACGTGAGATGTGATATCATGAATATATAAATATACATAAAATAAATATTATATATGTATTGCATGTAATTTAAATTGTGGTACATGCCATAAAGAGAAGGCACGGCAGCTGAGGGGTTTTCCTGCCTTTAAAGAATGTTGAGGACTCAGCCCCAGGCATGTGTCCCCTGTGGTGTGGTCTACCCTGCACTGGACAAGTCATGAGGTCCAGGGGCACCCGAGCAGAGCAGGACGGTGTTTTGGGAACCTTCGGACTGAGGCTGCCCTTTCCCTATGTGGTCAGCTCCAGAGACGTCCTGGACGCAGGGTCCAGTGAGGAGGGACACTTCAGAGAGGAAGGGGTGAGTCTTCCTTTAACACCGAGTATCTTCTCTGCCTTCTCTTCATCCTGTCCAGACATCTTGTGGGCCAGCACACATGTCCGAGGGTGGCCCCCACAGTCCAGACCTGGGGGGTATCCACCTAGTTCACCCTGACCCTGCGACCCCTCACTGACCTGGGGGACTGAGGGTGGCACAGTAAGGTCAGCCTCCAGGACCCTCTGACCCTGTGGCCAGGTGAGGTGACCTCTGTCCACCCTGTTTGTCCATGGACCAAGGACCAGCTGCTTTGCACTAGTGTAGTGATGGAGGCGGGGTGTTGTGAGGGGCATCCAGCCCCTCCGACGAGTGGAAGCAGAGAGTGCCAACCCTATGCCCCCATGTCTCTCTGTCTCCTTTCCGGGGAGTCTAGAGGACATCATCCATACTGAGAAGTGGCGAGGAAGAGGCCAGGTGTGGGCACTGCATGAGGTGAGGGGCCAGGCTGAGTGGGACAGACCAGGGTGCTGGGACTCAGTGCTTCTCCTGCCACCTTCATAGGAGCCCCTCAGCTCCCCACTGAGCCCCACGCTGGGCAGTGGGATGGCAGTGGGGCAGAGGTCCTGCTTCTCCCCGTGACAAGTGGACACTCAGCGGGCAATGAAACCTTGGTCCTCCTGCAGGAGAAAGCCTGTCCCTTCCTGGGGGGCTGAGAGCCAGGAGGAAGAGACTCGCCCTAGATCCCTGGGGGAGTTTAATCAAAAGCAGCTCTGAATTTTCCAACTCTGCCCTGGGTTCCCCTAGCTGACTGGCTGTGGGGCCTAGGGGATGTGGACCCAGAGGCCTAAGCTGGGGGAGAGTGGAGGGATCCAGGGGCAGGGGACTGGGTGTTCCCAGTGAAGGGAGGGTTCTCCGCAGGGCTCAGGAGGCAGGTGGCCTTGAGACAGGGAGAGGCGGCCTGAGACATCCACCTGCCCTGTCTAACTCCTAGGAGCCCCAGTGAGGTCATCCACCCACCCACAGAAGGGGTCTCCCAGACAGGTAAGTCACCTGGGAGTTGCTGGTGGGGACAGGTCCTTCTGGGGGAAGGAGAGAAAGAGCTCCCGAGTCATAGGAAGAGGGCTGGGCCTGGTCTTGTCCACTTGTCAGTGACTCCTGTCCTCCACTTCCAGCCCCCGCCTCCCGCAATTACACGGCTGGGAACTGTGTCCGCATTGGCCCGGCCCGCGCGGTCTTGCTGATCCTGGTGGCGATCCTGGCAGAAGCTGGGCACAGCCAGCGCAGGTCCCCGCACTTACCGCAGGGATGGAGGACAGAGGGCGTCCGACAGAGAGATCAGACTCCAGGCCATCAGGAGGGACGTCCTCCAGTCTTAGGACTGACGCTGGAGCCTGAGGGGACACGGGGCTGCCCGTCGTGTGCCTGCCCGCGGGAACGGAGGCTCTGCGGACCGATTCCGTCCTCGGAAGCGCAGCGGGAGCAGCAGTGGCGTCCCCGCCTTTCCTGGGTGGTCAGTCTCCCCTCCCCAGGGTCTGTCTCCAGGTCTGACACGACGACCGTGGCCCGCCCCGCCCCTTCCTGGGTGTCCCTCCTCTCTGGGTTCTGACAGCCCCCTCCGCCGCGCCTCACCTCTCCTTTCCCCCTCCTGTCTCAGGGGCTCCCGGGGCTCAGCCCCTTTTCTCTGCTCTTGGCTTCTCGCTCCGCTGTCTCCCGGTCAGGGCTCCCCCGGGTCTGAGAGCACGACGCCCACGTGGGTTCCCCGCCTCCCGCCTCCACCTCTGGAGCCCGGCTCCCAGCTGCTCTCTGGCGCCCAAAACGCCACTCAAGGCCGATGCTGTACCAGTCACCTGTCACCTTCCTTACCCAGGGGCGTGAATTGCACCTGCCCTGGGCCTCCACGCATCCCAGTTCTCATCTGGGAGTGGTCACTGCCCTCCTCCATCAGTCCTCTCTCGGGTCCCCGCGATGTCTCAAAAATCCAGAGAAGAAAACGCAGATCAAACCTGCATTGTTAAAAAGAAAAATTTTTTTTTAAAGATTGATACTAAACTTACCGGGTGATCACGTGGAAGGTATATAAATGTCTAATCCCTATGTCCTGCACCTGAAACCAATATACTATTGTAATGTATATTGTAATTGGAAAATAACCCTAAAAATAATAATCTAAGAAAAGGAAAGTAACAGATGTGGCAAGGAAGTGGAGGTGTTGGAACCCCGGGGCACTGCTGCTGAGAATCAAACCGGGACCACAGATGGGACTGGACTGGCGTAGCTCTGCTCATCTGAGCCCGGCGTCTCCAAGCGCCACAATCCCGCCTCGGCCGCGCACAGCACAGACAACACAGCAGGGACTTCGCGTGTGCGCCCGCGTGTCCTCTGCAGCGTTGTTCACAGAGGTGGTGTGGTCACAAGGCCCCTCAAAAGTGGAGCAGGAAAGGCGATGACAGTACCAGTGACTCCGTGCGACAAGGACTCACCCAGAGGTGGCTTTGAAGACAGAGGAACGGTCCACATGTCGTGGGAAGCGAGGGCTCAGAACGCACTCTCCCCGGAGCCCTCCGAGCCCTCCGGAGGGAGGCAGCTCTGCAGACACCTCGCTGTCAGCCCCGTGAGCTGATAAGTCCGTGTGCTTGTGAGCCACCCGGTGCGTGCTAATGTGTCACAACAGCACGGGCATCCCCACTCGCCTCGCAGGACACTCTGGGGTCTCAGGAGCCCTCGAGCTTCTGGGAGCTGGTCCGGGGCAGAGCTTCCTCGTGAGCCCTCCGACCTCACCACACATCTCATCCAAACCTCTGAGCACCTGAGTCCGAAGCCAGCGGGGCACACCGTGGGCTCCAGGGTCTGGAGGATGCGGCTTCACTGCGATGGGGAGGTACTGCCATGGGGAGGGCGAAGGGGGTCTATGCCAGTGCTGGGTCCCCGTGTGGCCAGGATACAGGACCAAGGGCAAGTCTCCACTCACCCGCATCTCCTTCAGGGGAGGGCTGAGCAAGATGATGCCCCGGCCACTCCCTGTTCCCAGGACAGACAGGGAAACAGGAGGGGAGGCTGGCCTTGCCCTCAGTGGGGGCTCCCCTCTTCTGGAGCTGTGCCCATCCCCCCCTGCTCTGGCACTGAGGCAGTACCTGGGAGACCCCTGCATCATTCTCGAAGCAGAGACGGTCCTCTCTGTAAGTTTTGGGGCTCAGCTCCCCAAACTTGGCCAAGGAAGGCCCTCTCAACTTCCTGATGGGCTTCTGAGAGCACTCAGGTCCCTAGAGCTCCCACCGCTTGCCAGAATAAGGAGGCCAGGCCTGCCTGTGTCCCTCTGCCCTGGACCAGGAGTACACCTTCCTCCGAGTCTTTGGTCCCTGTCAGTGGAGACAGCACCCAGAAAACTTGACCTGGGGTCACGTGCACTCGAGAATCCCAATTTCTAATAAATTCTTATAAGTCCTTTTCTTTCTTTACCCTGTGGCTGTGTTGTTAATTGGATATAAGCTTATCTTCATTTTTCTTTGTTTATATTCAAATCAGTGTGCACTTCCCATCTTTTATGATTTAATTGTGTGTTTTGGGATACATCAGATATTAATAGGTTTCAAAAGTTAAAACTACATAAAATGGTGCATTCGGAGATGACCACTTCATCCTATCCCCTTCAGCTTCCATCCCGGATATTGGTGGTAACTACGTTTGTTGGTTTCTGGCTTTCAGAATAAAAATGGTATGTGAAAAATTAGGAAACATACACATAATCTTATTTTACATACTTTCTTGAAAAAGGTTAGGACATCATATGCTGTCCTGCATCTTGCCATTTGTCTAGTTTCCCATCACTCCTGGAACAAGTTCCCACAGACTTTGTGCTCAAAACAGCACATACTTATGATCCCACAGGTCATAACTTGGAAGTCTGACATGGGCCCACTGGGCTAAAGTGACAGTGCCTGCAGGGTTGCATTCGCTGGAGACTCGCTGGATGAATCCATTTCCTGGCCTTTCCCAGCGCCTACAGGTCAACCACACTTCTCAGCTTAGCGCCCTTTCGCTGTCTTCAAAGCCAGCAACGGCGTCTAGTCCTTCTCGTGTCGCCCGTCACCGACCCCGTTCCTGTCATCACATCTCTCTCTGAGCCTCTCCCCCTGCCTCCCCTGTCCACTTGTAAGGACTCTGAAATTATAGGACGGCTTCCCAGAGACTCCAAGGTCATCTTCCCACCTCAGGTCCTTGTTTCAGCACAGCTGCCGAGCCTTTTCCCAGGATAGTGACTTACTCATGGGCTCCGGAGATTAGGGCGTGGGTTCTTTGTGGGGCCATCGTCCAGCCCACCACGCTCTGTGTTCTGGAAGTCACAGTACACGGTTCACGTAAAACCTCTTTACTATGTTCATGGCCGCTTTGTCCCCCAAATGCCCCTAAAGAGTTTCCTTTCTTAGATTTAAAAGTAGAGCTTTGAGGCTTCTGGGAGAAAACAGCACAGACGACCAAGGCTTCGATCAAAGTTGTGACGGAAACACAGAGCAAACGGCAAGCAAAGGTGCCTGGGATCTAGACAAACAGAAGCACTACAACTAGGGAGAGAAATAATCAACCTGCAATGGTAGAAGGTAGAAAGTAGGAAGGGGCGAGGACGGGAGGCTGCCCGGTTCCCAGTGAACGAGTGGGACAGAGGCTACTGGAGAGGTAGCTGAGCCTCTTAAAGGGGCCATGTTCACGAGCGCACTTCCGTGGAGACATGCTTGCTCACTTTGAGCACCAGCGCCCAGTCGAGTCCACGGGGGGCACCAGGGACTTAAGGGGGGCACTGAGTTGTTGAAGTGAGGGCCACAGGCGAGGCTCTCTCCTGAGCAGAAGTGACGGCAGTATCCATTGCTCCTCTGTTGAGCCTTCCCCCACTCCCAGTGCGAGGACACAGCGCTGCCACAGCTGAGAAGTCCTCAGACTGGATAAGAGAGGTCTCTCCACCCACAGGATGCACTGAAACTCGGTCTCTCCCAACTCACGGCCCCACCCAAGCCACATTCAGTTGTGTCCTTGGCAAGTTCGGTGCTCCTTGCTGAGCAGAGCCAAGACTCACACTGGTGACAGCTGGTCTCAGCTTTTAGTGTGGCCTCTTGAGGCAACTATAAGCACAGCATCTGAATCTTAACAGGTGGCCCTGGAGAGGCATGGGCTGAGGCTAAACTTGGCTTTAGGATCGTGCCACCGAACACCTACTCAGGATCGTGCCACCGAACACCTACTACACAAACCCACGCTAATAAGAGCGAGAGATTTAGGAGCTTTTCTCAGTACATAGAGACTGCCAGAATGGGAAGACAAAGAAGCAGAAACCATATGAGAGAACAGAACCCAGATCTAGAAATAATGGAGTCAATCAATCTAACAGATGGAGAATTCGAAACACTGGTTATAAAGATGCTCAATGAACTTATGGGAAGTGTAGATGAACTCAGTGAGAACTTTAACAAAGAGATAAAAAACATAAAAATGGAAATGGAAGTTGTAAAAGGGAACCAGTCAGAAATGAACACATTTTCTGAGATAAAGAGTATAATAGAGGGAATCAACACAATGGATAAAGAAGAGGATCAAACCGCTGACATAGAGGATGGGGAAGCCAAGGATTCTCAATCAGAACAGAAAACAAAAAGAAGCCGAAATTATAATAATAATTTAAGGAGCCCATTGGACACTATTAAATGTAAGGATACCCATGTCATAGGGGTACCTGAAGAAAAACAAGAAGTTGAAGAGCTATTTGAAGAAATAATAAACTTTAAACTTTCCTAACCCGGTGAAGAAAAGAAACATACAACCCCAGGAAGCTCAGAGAGTCCCAAGAAGGAGGAACCCAAAGAGGCCCACAGCAAGACGCAGCATAATTAAAATGCCAAAGGTTAAATACAAAGACAGGATCTCAAAAGCAGTAAGAGAGAGCAGTTAGTTACCTACAAGGGAGCACCCATAAGACTGGCAGTTGATTTCTCAAAAGAAACCATGCAGGGCATAAGGGCTTGGCACAAAATATTCCATGTGATGAAAGCCCAGGATCTACAACCAAGAATACTTTGTCCAGCAAAGCTATCATTTACAGTCTAAGGACAGATAAAAAGCTTCCCAGACAAAAATAAGCTAAAGGAATTTATCGCCACCAAGCTAGTATTACAGGAAATGTTGGAGGGACTTCTGTAAGAAAAAACATGCATCAAAAACTTGGAGGGACTTCTGTAAGAAGAAGAAACATGCATCAAAAACAGAAATAAAGACTGGTGATAACCACATTCCTATCAACAAGTACCTTAAATGGAAAAGGATTAAGTGCTCCTACAAAAAGATAGAGTGGCTGAATGGATAAGAAAACAAGACCCCTACATATGCTGCCTACAAGAGACTCACTCCAGATTAAAAGACACACACAGGCTAAAAGGAAGGGGATGGAATAAGTTATTGCCTTGATGGACCTAGAGGGTACTGTGCTGAGTGAAATGGGTCAGATAGACAAATCTCGCATGATTTCACGCACATGTGGAATGTAAAGAACAAAATAAACAAGAACAACAAATATGGAAATAAACTCATAGAGACAGAGAATATTTCGAGGGCTACTAAATGGGAGGGGCTTGGGGGATGGTGAAAAAGGGCAAAGGAATTAAGAAGTACAGATGGGTAGTTAGCTACAAAATAGACATGGAGATATAAAGCGCAGCATAAGAAAATAGATAATAATGTTGTAATAGACACGTAAATGGGAAGGGGTACCAGTGGGGTGATCACTCTGTGAGTTATGTAGATCTCTAATCGCTATGGTGTGCAAATGAAGCTAATATATTATTGTATGCCAACTGTATTTGGAAAAAAACTCATGGAATAGTACAGTGTAAATGCTAGCAACTAATCATCTATCATATTCCAGCAAAGCTGGAAAAATTTTTAAAAAGTAAAAGTCCTGTACACTATGGTATATTAAAGTTTCACAACACAGAAGTTTAAAAACAGAAAAAAAAATAGAGATTTGGTCAGAAACATTACACAGATGTCACTCCGTCTTTGTCAGCATGTGTCTTCAAGATAGATTCCTAGAGAGAGAGAGAGCGTGTGTGTACTGATTATGTAACTTAGTGGATTTGAAGAAATAGGTGTTCTTCCATTTTTTAGCCCTGCCAGCCACATGTGAGATGAATGACTGTTTCGCACATCCTCCCCAGCAATATCTGTTGTCACATTTTGGAAATGCTGTTGTGCTAGGTAAACAACTTCTTAGTGCAGCGTTCACTCAAATTTCTCTTATTCGAATGAATTGAGCACCCGTTTGCGTGATTAAACATCCTCCACATATCCTTGCTCTGAACGTGTAGTTAATGTGTTTTAATTTGCTTTAGATTTTGCTCCTGGTGACAGCTTTATTGAGGCATAATTCACACACCGTTCAATTGACCCATTTTAAGATGTACAACTCAATGGTATTTTTAAAGGTATATTCACAGAGTTGTGCACTATCAATTTTATAATATTTTCATTACCCCCAAAGAAAACACTATATCCATTAGCAATCAATCTTGTTTCCCTCTTCCCCCATCCCTAGGCACCCACTAATCTTTCTGTCTCGATCGATTTGCCTCCTCTTGACATTTCATATAAGTGGAATCATGCAATACATGGTCTTTTATTACTGGCTTCTGTCACTTAGAATAATGTTGTCAAATTCTTCCCATGTGTGTCAGTACTTCATTCCTTTCCATTGCCGAATAACATTCCAGGGTATGGATATATTTTTATTTACCCATTCATGTCTTTTGCGCATTATTTTAAGAAGTGGTAGTTTTGCCTGTTGCTTTTCTAACTTACTGTATGTGGGAAATTAACCCTTTTATGTAATATAATAGACACATAAATGTATACATATTAACTTTTATTATCTATATAATAATATGTATGTAATAGAGATAGTCTCTCTGTCATTGTTTCCCAAATTGGCTTATTTCTCAGCACAAAGGTTTTTCAATCTAAAAAGGAAACTCAAATTTACTCAGAATTGTGTATCATGCTTTAGAAAGTCTTCCTTCACTCTCAAGTTATAAGCAACTTCTCCAGCATCTTTTTTTCTACTTACATGGTTTCATTTCATGCACTCACACCTCTTAACTGCTGCATCTCCCTGAGGACTCATGACGGTGAGCATGTGATCAATTGTTAACGGCAGTGCTGTAAGGGCAGGTACCAGGTTTTTCTCTTGTGTAATATAGAGCTCACACTGCCTTCCCATCACATGTTCTCATATTCCTGTGCCTTTCTCTTTTTTGAACTGATGATTGTAAAAACAGATACTGATAATCTGACCTCGGCCAGCACTGTGACTCCATCTGTATGGATCTTGGATGAATGTCCAAGGCCTAGAAAAATCTCGGGGTTCACGTAAACATCGGCTGGATGCCTGGCTGAAGGATGAAGGAAAAAAAGAGATTCTCAATATGGAGGTCCTGAGAAGGGAAGTGTGACACTTCCATCATTCCCAGCTTGTATGTGGCCAAGGAGGCAGACTCAGGGTTGGAACCTGGTGCCCACCCTCTCTCTCTCCGGGAAGGAGTCCACGCCTGGTAGACACAAGCTCGGGGCCAGGTGGCACCTCGGATCTGATCTCAGTGGTCTGCAGTAAAACAGGATCCCTCAGGAGCCCTAGGAAGGACCCATCCCCCTTCCTTCAAGCCCACCGACGGGAAAGCCTCCGGCTGTCCATCCCGTGGCTCGGTCTGCTCTGCCGGTTTCTGTGGTTTTGTCCATCTGTGCATCCTTATCCAGTGAGAGGCCTTATCCAGTGAAACGCCATCACTTCTACTGTCCTACTCTGCCTCGGTGAGTTTTGGGGTGGATGGGGACAAACACCCATGTGGGAGGAGATCTCTCTCGAGACCGATGAACTGAAAGGTTCGGGGAAGGTGGCCATCTGCTCAGGAGTCAGTGGCCCCTCACCGGGATCTCTTTTTCGGGGCTGTGTCTAGGCCAGAAGACCTACCTGCAGGCAGAAGACCTACCTCAGGTGTCCCAGGTCCTATTTTTTCCTTGAGGACAATGTAAGACTCCGCCCTCCTCCCAGCCCCAAGCATCTGGAGGATGGAGAAAAGAAATTCAAAACTGATTAATGAAGAACACATGTGAGAAGCCCTGGGGCTGAGAGCTGGGGAAACTGGGGCACAGAGACAAGGCCAAGTTCCTCACACTATACTCGACCTATGACCTTGACGGGAGAGACCACCGCATGTATCACAGACAAACAACCTGGTCAGTGTCCGGCGAGCTTGTCGACTTGATGGTCACAGGTGAGCAGACACTTCCTGTGGCACAGGTGAGGTGGCTGTGTCCTGGGATCTGGAGGGATCTCTTCTCTTTCCACAGCCGAGTCCTTACCACAAAGTGGGAGGGTGTCGCCCTCTCCTCCCACTTTATGTTTTTATTATGGCGAGAACGTTGAACATGACATCTACTCTCTTAACAAATTTTTAGGTGCACAATGTGGTGTCGTTAGCTACAGACACGATGTTGTCCAGCAGGCAGTTAAATCGAGAACTTGACCATCTTGCAAAATTGAAACTCTATGCCTGATAAGCGTCCCCACTTGCCCCATCTCCAAGCCCCTGACAACACCACTCCACTCTCTGCTTCCGTAATGTTGACTCTTTTAGATTTATCGCTTAGTGACATCATGCAATATTTGTCCTCCTGTGACTGGCCCATTTATTTCACTGAATATAATGTCCTCAAGCACCCCTCCCCTTAACACATCGGCCTGTTCTCTTCCAGGAATGTTCGACCCACCCATGTTCTCAGCCTTGCCAGGCCCCGTTGTGACCTCTAGTGTGGCTGGTGGCAGGAATTTGCCTGGTTTGTTCTGTGTGATGAGATGGCTGCTGCAAACACCTGGACACACAGCACTGAACTGATGAGTGGTCCCGGACCCTCTTCACCGTGAGCTCCGTAAGCCCAGGTCACAGGCAGACGCACAGGTGCTACGGCTATTCCTCAGGCGCTCCCTTTGTGTGGTCTTCCTCTAGTCAGACCCTGGAGCTCCTGATCTCAAGCGAGAAATTCACAGCATTACCTCAGAACTCCCTGGACCAATAGACAGGTGGGGAGGACCCTCATCTCAGATGTAGCACCAGGTAGGATGTGAAAGCTCAGGGCTCCAGAAGCCAGTGACACAGAAGAATCTGCAGTGGGGAGATCCGGGGAGAGGGGTGCATGGGGAGCCTGATCCTCTTGAAAACATGACCACCTTTCTCTCCCACGTGTGTCTAGGAAACCAATCCTGTCAGTCCTACTAGGTCCTGTAGTGGCCCCTGGAGATACACTGACCCTCCAGTGTCACCCTGATGTCAGCTATGACAGATTTGCTCTGTCCAAGGACGGGGCATGTGACCTCGTCCAGCGCCCTGGCTGACAGCTCCAGGTTGGGCTCTCTCAGGCTGACTTCCCTCTGGGCCATGTGACGGGCTCCCATGGGGGCCGGTACAGATGCCACGGTGGACATCATCTCTCCTGCGAGTGGCCAGCCCCCAGTGACCCCCTGGACATCCTGGTGGCAGGAGAGGAGCCCCACCATGGGTCTCAGATTAGCGTCTTGGGGTTTTGTTGGGGATGGAGGATTGGGGTGCACAGACAAACTGAAAAAAATTCGCATAGCTGTCACGGCAGCATGGGCACAATGCCATTGTACTGGAAACCACACGGGAAATATCCGATTGCCCAGACTCAGGCCTAGAGAGGATTCCAGGACCCTTAAGACCAGATGGGGTGGGCTTGTGTATGCTGGGTTTCTGACTTTTCAACTCTCATAAGAGAGGTCAGTACTACACAGTGACCGGGCACTCAGCCTCTGCAGTCTGATGCTGTGTATTAAAACCGGGATCCACTGCTTACTCCCTGTGGAGTTCTGTGAAAGATCCTTGAACTGAACAGGAATCAGCAACATTTTTTTCTGTAACGGGCCAGGCAGTTAATATCCTAGACTTCATGGGCCTTACGATCTCTCTCAGCCGCTTAACTCTGCTTGCTTCCTGTTTAGGACACAGTTTGGACAGCTATCTGAATCGGTGTGCCCAGATCTGCAATTCCTTTCAATCCCAGATAAAAGCTTTTCGTTCTTTTTTGTTGTTGTTGTTCAATTTTTGCCTCCTGACAATTTAGATTAATGGATGAAGAGCTTGGGAATCAACTCATGGGCTCTCATCCCCCATTGCTTGGAGTTTTCCCCAGGGATTGTTAGATTCCTCACTGTTTTGGAGTGACATGGTTTCAGATAAGGACCATGCCCTTCAGTGTGTAGAGATACATGGACATCCCCGAGATGGGATATGGTCCACACAATTCCGAGACCTACAGATTGCCAACCAGATTTAGTAGGAAATTATCAGGTCACAGGAGAGATACAAAATGGGGTGCTTAACGTATGTGCTTATCGGCTAACTTGACTCTCTGCCCTTCTGCACATGTCTGCTTCTTTGCCTTCTGGACCATAAGACAAATTTTTTTCTGCATTCGATTCAATCCCTGCTTCCTCTTTCCCCTCCCACCTTTTGTTTCAGCCTGAAATTAGAAAGTCCTCTCATCCTTTTAAGGAGGACAGAGCTGAGCCATGATTAGTCACGGCCTAGAACAGACCACAGTTCCTGATCATTCCAGGCCACACCCATCAGAACTGGTGTGCATCTAGAGTTGAACAATCGTAGTGCTTAACACAGTAGCCACATCTGGGCCATCCAAAGATAGCTGACTGAGGTAGAAATGGTTCACTGTGATATAGACAGAAGCAAGTGAGAATTTTCTGGAAGGTCAAGGGTCATAAACAAAGGGCCACTTGCCCAAATGTGTCATCGGATTTCATCAACTCTTATAGAAACTTGGCCTGGAGGAAGCGTTTGTTTATTCTTATTGTCTTGGACTTTTGGATTTTTATTTCATGGTATTGCAGGCTCTGCAAATTAGACACATCATTACAATTCTTGCATTTTCACAAAGTTTTCATTGTTTTCTGTGTTTTGAGAAGCCAGGCCAGTTGTCAGGGGAAAGAAATGGGGGCGGGGGGGGGCGGCGATATTATAAGACTTAGAATGGATTATTTTTTTTTTTACTGAGTTTTTGACAATGTAAGGTTTGTAGTTGTTCTGCTCTGGCAGGGGTATTGAGTGGAAAACAGGGCTGAAAAGGCAGCACGAGCCAGTTCTTTGAAGACCTGAATCACAGGGAGAATTTGAATGTGTAGATCTTAGGGTGCCGAGCAAACAGGGGCTGTGGGTAAGGACGAGTGTGCCATGCAGTGAGAATGGAGAGGCAAGAAGAGAAGTAGGCTGAAAAGTCTACAGATTCAGTGATAACGGTCACTCAATAGTAAAAATGAAATCAAATAAGTAATTGTTATACAATTAATCTATAGAACTAACAGCTTTCACATACACAAATAAATCCCAATCTCACCTTGAATGTCCACCACAACAAAAAAGAAAAGTTCTAAGGAATAAATGTAATAAGAAATGTGCAAAACTTACACACACGAATAGATACCGTTTAAACGTTTCTAAATGGCACACACAAGAAAATAGACTTGTACAGTTGGAGAGATGTGTTTTGTCAGAATGACTCAGCATCATAAAGATGTCAGTTCTCCACACGTTAATTCATAAATATACTTTAGACTCCAAAATAGACCAAGAAACGTTTTTTCTTGAACTAAACAAGTCAGAACTAAAGTCTATATTGAAAAACAAAAATCTAAGAATAGTTAGGAAAACACCAAAAGAGTATAGCTATGGGGGTGGGAGAGATTAGCGCAACCAGAAATTAAGATATACTATCAAGCCTCTGTAATTAAAACAACTCGATGTGGACATAATGATAAAAAACAGCAATGTAATATAAAGTTCAGGCATAGGTTCAAGTGCAGAAATGTAGTGTGTTACAAAGAAGGTATATTAAATCACTGGGCAAAGATGCATTTTGGGAGAAAAGGGATGAAATTAGAACTATACCTCTAAAGATAAAATAGGTAAATCAATGACCCACAGAAACATGTGAAATAAACATGACTTTTAAAATATAATTCAAGTTTATGTCCGTCTACCTCCATAAAAATGGAAAAAAATAAAATAAATGTTTTCACTTAAAAAATAATATGTAATTCAAAATCCAGATGCAGTAGCAAGAAAATATTAGAAACTGGGCTACGTAAAAATAAATATATCTTCACATGGCACAAAATATAAGAAAGATCGAAACACAAATAAAAATCTCGTAGATATTTGTAACATATCAAACATTGTGTACATGCACTTACATGGATTATATATACATATACATATATATGGACGTCAATTATTGAAGAAAAAGTAAGATAGACAAATAGAACATTATTCGAATAGGAAATTAATAAAAAAGATAAAAATCACACTTTGACAAATGAAAAGCTGTTTAGATTTATTTATATAAAAAGAAATGCGAATTTAAACTAAAGTGAAATGCAATTTTACCTATTTGGCAAAAACCAGAAGCTTATCAAATTACCCTTTTACAAATCTGTGAATAAACAGAAGTGCTCATATCAAGGGAAAATTGTCATTATCTACCGAAACTACAGAAGCAAATATGCCTTTGCCCCAGGAAATGTCTCCAAAAATATGAAATGATATATCCCAAGGTTACTAAGTGGAGCATTATTTGTACTTGTGAAATATTGGGAACGAAGCCCTCAGTGCCCAATAAACTCAAGTTCATACTCAAAACGGGGTAATTTTCAGTGGTAAAAGACAATGAGAAGTTATCTTTGTATAGAATGAATTTTAGGATGTACTGTTAAGCGAAAAAGAACAAACTAGTGAAGGGAAGACAAAATAGTGCTGGAAAAAATGGCATCAATATGAGAGTCATGGGGAAATTAGAGATTAGAGATTAGAAATTAGAAATCAGGATCGGCCATATCTCACAGGCATCGAAAGCAGAGGGTACGACAAACAAGGTTATTTATATACACACAAATACATGGGGGAGAGGAGGAGGCGTTTGCTTCAGCGTAACAGTCAGTGGCTGCTGAGGTTTAAAAGTGGAAGTTTAATGAGGAACACGATACGTACATAGCCTCAAAGCATCTCTCTGCCAAACGGCAAGTAACTTTGGCAAGAAAATGGGCAGGTGCCGATTAACCAAGTTATGAAAGCCAAAATCACCAATAAGAAAAACGAAGGACATATCATTTGAGTGGTTTTCCACCCCAGAATGCACAACCCAAACATAAGCATGAGGTGCCACTGGACAAACCTCTCCCCTCATGTCCATCATGGTTTCTTTCTCACTAGGACCTCCCCCTTCAACCCTTGGTTCCGTCCACTCATCAACCCCGGGTAGGACAACGGCTATAAGAAGGGGTACCCAAGGTCCCCACTCATGCACTGGCTTTAAACTTCGTCGAGACATACAGGATTCCACAATCAAGGAAGATTCAGAGGTGAACACAAACCATTGGAGTGTGGGGTGAGGTAGTAAACCGAGCAGAAACCATTCACCTTCCCACTGTGCAGCTCTAAACCCAGCACTCACTCGATGGTCTAGAGGACAACGCCTAGAATACAGAATCGGGGGGTTACCACAGACAGAAATTATCTTCCAAGAAAGGAGACGTCATACATCTTGTTTGGGACCACGGCAGAGACTAATGTGTGGGACAATAGCTGTTCTACTTCCTTTAAAATTTCAGTGTTGAAAACGGACCGTGGATGATGCAGCCTACCCATGGCATCCTCTTAGTCAGCGGTGGCCTTCCAGGCTCTGCCCCCTCCTCCCTCCGCACAGCTCAGGCGGGTGGGAAAATCGCTGTGACTCTGAAACTCCCCGCCCTGCTCTGTGGGGAAGGAACGTGAATCATATTTTTATTATTATCGTTTTGTTCTTTTAGAATAAGCCTTCGATTGCACTTTCAAATTCTCCCTAGTTGGTCTTCTCAGTGGAGTGTTATTAATCTATTACTCATTTCTAAGTATTTTAAAATTAAGCCTTGATGATGAACAAATCAGTAATGAATGACTGACTAATAGATCACCCCACGGGAATTCTCATTGATGTGTTGTCAATTTATTATTCATGAATAAGTATTCATCGAATAAATAAGCATCGATGATCAATTAGGCAATTATTAAAAACTTAATAGTGCATCGATCTGTTATATAGATGGTCATTTATTGCCTTCTATGAGCCGCGGCACGGTGTGAGTCATGCTAATGAGGAGAAGATGTGACTTATGATTCCACAGGGCGCCCTCTTTGCTTAACTTCTTTCATTTGCCTACACAATCATTATAACAAGTTCTGAAATGCACTCCTTACCTTAGCAGGGACTTATTTATTTAGGCAGAAGGAGAAATGCAATGTGAAGATAACAAAAAATTGGTTCGAAAGGCAAAAATCAGTCACTTCCTCGAAGGTCCTGAACACCCAGTGAGATGATGGTGGGGTCTGCAGGTGAAGGGATGTTCTGGTGGGGTGGGGGTGGGGGAGCATCCAAGAGAAGCTCAAGATGAGATGGGAGTGGAGATTCACCAAGAGAGGCAGATTCAAATCCGATCTCTGCTCTAAAATGGGAAGGCACAGAGTGTGACTTCTTAGGAGGAGAATTGGGGATGAGTTCTTTTTAAGAGCCTGAGAGGAGACAGGTCCACTACATTGTCATCCCCTTCTTTACTGGCAAAATTGTAACCTGTTATCTCCTGTGATTTTTTCTACTAAAGCATTCATTGTTGACCTTGCCATTTTGTTAAATATTCAATCACTTCTGGAGATGCCCCAACCACAGATGCCAGCTAGTCAGAGTGGAGGCTTGGGGAGGGTGGGTGATTAATGGAGATGTGGCTTGGGTCCCTGAACCCACTCTGTTCTTATTTGTTATTTCCTTAGATATTAATTCCCTTAGTTCTTAATTCTCAAATGGTAGAGATACCCTCCACAACTGGTGCTGGTTTTCTGACTTGTGGAGTAAGAGCTGCAAGGAAGGGGAGGCTGGGTGGAAGGTACTGGGAATGCCCCTTCCCACCAAAATGGCACACCGAAAAGCGATTGTGCACTCCTGGAAGGATCGTGCAGTTGCTTGCCGACACCAAGAACCTGGAAGACACAAGGGCCGTGATTCCTTTCGCGTCCTCATGTGACTCGCCTATTTGGCTTGCACAGAAGACGGATGGACCTTGGAAAATGGCAGTGGGCTCTCAGATGTCAGCTGTGATTCAAGTTTTTGCTTCTGCTCCAGCTGATGCCTCATTACTAGGGAAAACCCATACATCTCCTTCACCCGGTGTGCGGCTGTCGATTCGGTGAAAATTTGCTTTCTCTGGGTTTGTCTCTGAAAGCTGTAATGTCAGTCTGCTTTTGGAAATCAGGGCCAAACACACACACCGTCCGGACCTCTGTTATCCAGGCTGCAGGGACCATGATCGCCACTCCGTTGGGCAGGACGTTGCAGAGGTCCGTTACACATCACGCTGATTGGACCTGTGAAACAGGAAGTAGCAAGTCTCCTAGGCTCTCTGAGAGACTGATGTGTGGGCAAGGAAGCTGCCCAAACTTTGGGTTCTTGCTGTCTTGGTTGAATTCCTAGGAGTCCAGTTGCCTGAAGCATGTTGAGATATCCCATCCATGGTGAAGGCTTATTTCCTCTTTAGTAAGAAAACAAACAAACAAACAAACAAAAACAATTCCCAGTGGAACTTCTTTGGAATTTGGAGACAATATACATCTCTTTGGGCATGTCACCTCCAGCCACAGGGAGGGCAGGTGCCCTCACCTCCCAGGGCAGGGACATCCCTCTGGACCGGCTCAGAGAGAGGCTCGTTTCCACCTGCTCGCAGGGGCTTCCAATCCAGAGCGCAAGGGCAGAGGTCTGCAGATCCAGTAATTCCTGCCCCAAAGACCCCAGATCCACTTCTCAGCCCTCCTCACTCAACTCCTGTCTCCTCCCCCAGCTCTAGCCCTACAGCTGAAGCCTAGGAAGAGACCCTCTGTGAGAGAAAGAGTGAGGGTGCCTGGGGGGCGGGCAAAGGGATTTCAGGAGGTGATGCGGAAGGGGAGAGGCAGGGAGGGCGAGGGGTCAGAGAAGAGAAGGACTGAAATCCACACCGTGGGACCTGGCCCGACCTCAAACCTGAGTTAGTGGCCCATCTGGGAGCAGGCTGGGCCTGCAACCTTGAGATATCAGGGAGCCCTGCCAGGAGCCACCTCCATTCTGTCCCAGCAGATGCTGCCATGAAGGACTCACAGCCCGAGGAGGGTATGTAGCTGGACCCTCGGTGAGATCCTTGCTCCTGTCCAGGCCACCAAGGACCACGTTGCCCAATTTAATCCAATGGACACTGCCCTGTCCTCCCTCACCCAGTCCTCAGCAATACCCACACTGACCTCTCCTGGGCAGTGGCGTCGTCCTGCTGTGACTTTGCCTCTCGCAGTTTCCCTGTGATGGCCCCTGCTGCAGTCCCCTATCCTGGCTCCTCATCCTCTGTCTGACTCTGTGGTTATTGGGGGGCAGCCCCCGGTCCCATGAGGATGCATGAGTGAGTGGATCACCTACAGTCCCCTCAGCTCCCTATCACTCATTCACCCAGCAGATGTGACACTGTTTACACTCCATGCAGGTGTCATGGGTCAGCAATGAGCAGCACTGTCCCCACACTCCTGAGGCTCACCTGGCGGGTAGGGACACCACAACAAACAAGCAGATAGCATCCCAGGATTCAGAGTGTTATTAAGGAGAGTAAAGCAAGAAGGGAAGCCAGTGCGTGTGGGTTGGGGGACAGAAGAGACAAGAGGTCCAAGGGTCCTGAGGCAGCGCATGCTTTTTGGGAAGATGGCCGAGTGGCTGGAGCCAAATGAGCAAGAGATTGAGTGTCAGGATAACAGAAGCGTAGACGCGCCCAGGTGCCCAAGGCTTAGCACATCCCTAAGATCTCGTCGGGAGAGAGACCTCATCTGACTTACACTGTTAAAGTATCACTCTGGCAGCAGCACGGACCCCAGAGGGTTTCACAAGTGGAATCAAGGACCCACTGTTTCCGTCTCACTATCTCCAATGAGGACTCCCAGGGAGTGACGTGCTCCCAGGTGACCCTCTCAAGGTCAAAACCTAGGAGGCAAGGGGCCACCTTTCGTACTCCCCTGTCGGAGAGGTTGCTGTACATGAAGCACAGACAACCAGAGGAGGACAGGCAGCTGGACAGTCTGGTGGGTCCCATTCCCTCCAGGCCCCAGGCTCCCTCTCAACTCTGACCAGGTACCGTTTTTGTCACTCTCTCCTTGCTCCAGGATGTTGCCTCCTAGGATTGACCTACAGCCAGCCCAACCATGGGACCTTGAGATAGGAGACAACTGCACCCCCTTCCTCCCCAGCAGAGGCACCCCTAGATGAGCCCAGCATACACGCTGCTCTGGCCATCTACTAGGCCAGGAAGGACACAGACCCCATAACCCAAGGAGGGGCCTACAATGACCCCAAAAAGCGGAGGAGCTGCCCCCATGGATACCCAGCTAGTGACCACAGTCAACCTGGAAACCTGATGTGGGCCCCCAGCAGCTGTTGGGACCCTCTGGGAGTCACCATATTCTGCAACTGAAGGTCACTAACATGCCTACCTTTTGCATACATACCAACAGACTTCTCAATAATCAATTGAAAACCAAAACAGAAGTGAGGGAAAGTTTTAAGTGAATGTTATTCTAATCATGATACACCAAATTTATGAATCTGAAAATTAAGAACCAGGAGTGCATTAATAGAAAATAAAAGCCTAAAAATCAATGGTCTAAGCTATTATGTCAAGAATTTACAAAAAGAACAGCAAATTATTTTAAATAGAGTTAGAAGGAGAGAACCAATACTAAGAGTAGCTACTAATGAGGACAAACAAAAACTAGAGAAAAACCAGCAAAGCCAATACATTTCATTTCTGGCAACATGGATCACACTTATAAACCAGAGCCACAATAGCCAGGAAGGAGAGAGAGAAGGTACACATTTCTGATACCAGGAATGGAATTGCAGAGTGCACTACAAATCCTGCAGACTTTCAAAAGCTAGGAAGAGAACGTTGTGAACAATTTGATGCCCGTGTATTTATTAGAAAACGTAGTTAAAATGGAAACCTTCAAATGTGCAATTTGTGCAATGGGCATAAGAATTGATAGAAAATCTATATCATCCATTGCATACATTAAATACAGGGATTCTAATTGAAAATTATCCTACGACTGAACACTGCAGAATCAAAAAATCAAACTGAAACAGAGGAAGGGTGGTGCTTGCCAGGGGTTGGGGGAGGGGAACATGGGGAGATACAGGTCAAAGGGCACAAACTTCCAGTTATAAGGCTGACAAGTTCTGGGGATCTAGTGTATAAGGTGGTGATGATACTGTGTCATATTCCTGAGTGTTGCTAAGAGA
Organism: Pteropus vampyrus; assembly: GCF_000151845.1. NCBI lineage: Eukaryota > Metazoa > Chordata > Mammalia > Chiroptera > Pteropodidae > Pteropus > Pteropus vampyrus. Next base: position 18,605 of record NW_011916871.1, on the reverse strand, counting down.
GTAGATCTTAAATGTCTTCACCACAAGAGACATGGCAACTCTGACGGGAAAGAGATGTTAGCTAATGCTACAGTGCTAACCATTTTGCAATATATAAATGTGTCAGTTCAGGAGACTTCATTGGTGATCTCTTCCAAAGGCCTATGCACTTATGAAACACACACGCACCTCCCCAAATCACACAAACTTGCCCTGAGACTAGTAAAAAAGCAGAAGTGCAGCCCAACACATCTTTCCAGGCTAGGGAAGAAACGACGAAATCTGACAAGGAAATGACGGTCGTGAAAATCGCAGTGAGCTCCTTCAGAGGAACTTAGACGTCAGTCACTACACATAGTCACAAATAAGATGCGGTGACATATAAACAGGACAATGCAGCGTGGCTACACTAGGTTCTTTTAAAAGACAGAGAAGCTGAAAAAATTTTAAGATCAGTCAATATAATCCAGCATATTATCAGAATGAGCAAAAAACTATCATCTCAATAGATGCAGACAAAGCTTTTGATAAAAGACACCAACACCGCATAATGAAAATATGAACTCATGGGAAATAAAAGGGAATGTCCTAATTTATAAAGGCGTGTTTAACAATCAGCACTAGATGCTGTGTTACGAATGAGAACCTGAAGTCCTGTCCTCTGTGGCTGGCAATGGCCCACGTATTGACCCTGTGACTTCTACTCAAAACAGCACTGGAGGTATCAACTTATTATCAACTAAACAAAACAAAGCTATGAGCACTGAGTGGGCGAGAACAATCTTGTATTTCTCAGAGATTGCTCAGTGATGTGCATAGCAAATCCAAGATAATAAGAAGATGTATTACTAAAATTAGAAAGAAGTTTCCCAGTATCACTAGATACATGGTCGCTATACAGAAATCAATTGCATTTCCAACTTCCCATTCTGGACTGAGATGAAGGAGCTGGATGTCTCCTTATTCCTTGACTTTGTGCCAGTGAGCCTGATTTTGAATTCTCATCCCAGAATTGTAAGACAATACATTTGTATTGTTCTAAGCCACTAAGTTTGTGGTGAGTTGCGACAGCAGAAATTGGAAACGAATACAGTCACTTCAATTTCCTTTTGATTGATGTTTGTATAGTACATGTATCATCTCTCTACTTTGTTAATGTGGTAAAATATACATAACAGAGAACTTACCCTTTAACTATTATTCAAGGATGTAATTCAGTGGCATTAAGTACATGTGCCATGTTGGGCAATGCTGATCGCTTTCCGTTTCCAGAATATTTTCTTCATCTCAAACAGAAACTGCGTACCCATTAAACGCTCTCTCCCCAGTGCTCTTTAACGCCAGCCTCGCCCCGCCCCCCATGAACTCTATTCCACTTCCTGTCTCTAGAATTTGCATATTCTTTGCAGTTTGTATATGTGGAGTCAGTCATACAAGTGACCTTTTGCATCTGGCTTATTTCGCTTAGCGCGGTGTTTTCGAGGTTCACCCGCATTGTTCATTCTCCTACTTTTCATCCATTTACATCATTATATTTGAAGTGAATTTCTGGCCCTGCATGTTCTCTCTGCTTCTCTGTAAAATACTCAACCATTGGCCTCTTGGACTGTAGCATCATCCTCACTGCTTTTCTAGCAAAACTAACACCAGCCATTGGCCTTTCTCTTTCTATTCCCCACGTACCTTAATTTCAAAATTCCAGTCTCTGTGTATTGCATCCTATGAAATTTCCTCAAAATTGTCTCCCAGTTTCTTAATGTATCTCTCCTTGGTGGAAAAATACGTTGAGTGTGGTAAGTCAAATTTGTATTTATTAACTCTAGCTATTGGCCTAATTCGTTTCTAAAATTCCATATTCTTCTATAATATAAACCCTGTTCCAAGGATTGAATTTTCTCCTTTACTTTCTTGGATATTTAAATAAGGTTAAATTAAAATGCGTTTCATGCTCGCATAGTGTTCAAACTTCTCAAACAGGATCACCTCATTGAGGCCTCTGCAGACCGCATTTCATAGCACTACTTGTCATCATTAGGGTCACACAGGGACATCCTTTCTTGTTGGACGTTCGCCCCCCACGCCTGATTGTAAACACAGAGTATCCCAGCGCTGTCCTACGTTCAGGCCTGACAGGGGTGGGCTGTCCAGCTGCCCTGCCCCGTTGTGTCCAGTCTCTCACACTTAGTATCTGACTGTGACATGCCAGCAGGGACGACTCCCATGCGAGCCTCACACTCACACCAGGACAGGCGCCCACGTCACACCAGACAGGATGGGATCTGTTTCACACACACAGGCGACGTGGCACATGCTGACTTGGGGCAGGGCCAGAGATGGCCCAGGGCCCATCCCCAGCATGCGAGAGGGCACAACACTGCCTCCAATTCTCACCTTGAGCCCAGATACTCTCCCTACAGTGAGGACCTGGGTTCTGCTCTGTCCACACAGATGTAGACACCTGCGCTCTAATGACCCCTTGCTAGACCCAGGTGCCAATGGCTATGCAGCTCTGGCCTCTTTTGTTTATTGTGGATGCCTGGAGATTGGGAACATTCCTTTCTCTTTTTCTTCTTTAAGCATGACTACATAATTTAGGAACAATATAAATAACAGTTCTGAGCATCAGGAGCAAATGGCGCTCTTGAGGGGGCACAGCTATCGTCCACCTGGCCATGGATTTAGATACATAATCCTCTTACATCTCGCCCCAGACATCTCAATCAGACCTGGAAATAAACAGAAATTTCGTCCTCCATGTCCCGGGCACCACTATCCCCACAACCACTCTGAGGACTGGGACTCATGACGACACAATGCAGAGGAGGAAACAAGGACTCAGAGATGGATGTGGCTGCTCAAAGTCACACAGACAGTGGACGATGGAGGAATATTTAAATATCCGCTTTGTCCCACATATAAGTGTACTAATTCCAGCTATCCCTGGAGTCAGAGGGCAGAACCACAGAGTGAGGAGACAGCTCTGCCCAAGGGACAGGGATGCTGCGGAGTTAGATGAGCAGAGCCTTGTTCCTGGGAGGGTGTTATTAGGAAAAGGAGAAGTCCGTGAAGGGGCTGGGACAGAAAGAAAGGCACACTCCGGGACCACAGAGGGTTCACATTTTCTTTTTCATCTCCCTGCATCTCCCCTGCAAGCTCACTGTCACAGGGACGCCCTCTGAACTGCACAGCTGGATGGTAAACGTGTGTCCCTGCTGTTCCAAGCTTTGCTGGGCACAGGCTCCCACGTCCTTCTGAAGCATCTCCAGGGCCTGGGTGACCTCTGTCCACAGCAAGGACCCCACAGGGATATGCTGGTGGATGGGGTGAGGGTGAAGGAGCCCATGGGGGAGGCGCTAGACGGAAGGCCAGGCCCTGGGTCCCCTCACGTGGAAGGGGCATCTCAGGAAGGCTCTGGGTCTCTGTGCTGCTCCATCTTGGAAACTAAACTCAGACTCCTGGGGGTGTTTCCTTTTCCTGTGGTGCTGCTGGTGTGACAACCCTATGACAGGGAGGGTCAGCCACTGAGTGGCCACGCTCCCCGTGTCTGTCTGTCTGAAGGCTTTGTGGTCTTCCCAACCTGCACAGGGGACCAGAATGAGGACACACCATGACCCCCACACTCATGGCCCGGTTCTGCCTTGGTGAGATGAGGATGGGAGAGAAGCCATGGTCCAGGGGATGCCCCACCCCACAGCCAGGCCATGGGCAGTCAGGGGAGCCCAGGACTCAGGAGGTTCACGGGGAGGTGAGGTTCGCTCAAGACTAAGTCTCTCATGGGGACTCTCTTCCAGGGCTGAGCTTGGGCCCGAGGTCCCGCGTGTAGGCAGGTGCGTCTGTCTCCATGGGTCCCTGGTCTCACTTCCTCACTGGGGACAAGGGGCCACCCCCAGGCAGCTGGAGACGGAGACAACATTCTGGGCTAATGGATGAAAGATATCTGGGAGGTTTGGGGCTGAGAGCTGGGGACTGAAAGTGAGGACTAACTATGACCCAGTCTCTGATTCCTTCCAGGGACTGTCTCCAAACCCACCATCTGGGCTGATCCAGGCCCTGTGATCCTCTGGGTGGGCCCTGTGACCATCTGGTGTCAGGGGACCCTGGGGGCTGAGGAGTTCCACCTGGATAAAGAAGAAAATTCAGCTACCTTGAAAAGACAGACCCCATTAGTGCCCGAAGACAAGGCCAAGTTCTTCATCGTACAGATGACAGAGCACACTGCAGGGAGATATCGCTGTTACTATCTCAAAACCACTGGCTGGTCAGAATGCAGTGACTCCCTGGAGCTGGTGGTGACATGTGAGGACACTCAGGGTCCCACCTCAGCCTCTGCTCTCAGGATGGGGGTCTGTTCTCAGGGTGCCCCCCTCACAGCCACCCTGCGGGAGTGGGAAGGTGTTACGCCATTTACATGCTTCCTCCCCCTCTCCTAGGATCCTACAGCAAACCCAGCCTGTCAGCCCTGCCGAGTCCTGTCGTGACCTCAGGAGGGAACGTGACCCTTCTGTGTGGCTCAGGGCAGGGTTTTTGCAGGTTCATTCTGACTAAGAAGGAGAACACAGGTCCCCTGGACTCTGAACTCACAGCGACAATACAGTGGGTGGTACCAGGCCCTGTTCCCTGTGGCTCCCCAGGACTCCCAGCCACAGGGGGGACATTCAGATGCTATGGCTGTCACAGGAACCCTCCAGATGTGTTCACACCCCAATGACCACCTGGAGCTCCTGGTCTCCGTGAGGGAGTCCTATCCTGACCCATCTCGGTTTTCAGGCATCAGACAGGTCACTGGGGTCTCTGCTGGGAGGGAAGCCCCATGTGAGAGGGTGGGGTGAGGGGACACGGGGGCTCATGGGCCAGAGACACAGAGTGAGGACAGTGAGACCTCAGTGAGACCGGGGACCAGGATGGGAAGGGGTCGGGGGAGGAGCCAGGCCCTCCTTCCACAGTGTTTGGGAAGCCGTCCCTCCTGACTCGGCAGGGCTTTGTCACGGCCCTTGGACACTCCAGGGTTGCTCTGACGTTGGCTGTGACAGATTTGCTCTATCTAAGGAGGGAGCACGTGACCTCACACTGCACCCTGCCCAGCAGCCACAGGCTGGGCTCTTTCAGGAGGACTTCCCCCGGGCTCTGTGACAGGCTCCAACAGGGGCCAGTAGAGGTGCCACAGTGGACGCCACCTCTCCTCTGAGTGGCCAGCCCCCAGTCACCCCCCCTGGATGTCCTGGTTGCATTTGAGGAGGCAGGTGGGTCAGTTAGGGGCCCAGACTCTGCAGTGACCCTCCCAGGGGAGCCCAAAGGGTACTGGCCAGACATGTTATATGGTATCTCCAGGGAGGGAGAGAGACAGACAGAGATGGGGTTCCTCAGAAAGGTGTGATGGTCCTCAGGTCAAGACCAGGCGGCCGCAGCCCCTCGCCCACATTCCTCTCTCTAGGGCAGCTCGGTGCCTCACCACCCTCTCAGTGCAGCTGAACCTCAAGGTTTTCTCAGGATTGAATATGACTCTGCTTTGTCGTTCATGGAGGCTGGGGGACACTTTCCATCTGATCAGCGATGGGGCAGTGCAACCCCTCATGCTTCTTAGAGAAAAATACCGAGCTGGGCTGTTCCAGGCAGAGTTCTCCATGAGTCCTATGCCCTCACCCCACAGGGAACCTGCAGGTGCTATAGCTCAAACAACATCGCTCTGAGGGAGGGCCTGACCTGTCCTTTCTGGGCTCAGTCACCCAGGGCCCTGTCCTCAGGAGAGTCTGGGACAGTAATAAATGCAGGGAACAGGGGGACTCCACAGAGGAGGACCCCCCCATGAGAGAGCCCTCACACTGCACCCTACCGGCCATGTCATCTGGAACAGACCTGGCCCCCATCTCGAATCCCTGCAGAGGCAGAGTAAGATGCCATGGCCCCGGGAGGAAGTAATGAGACTAGAGGAGGGGACAGTCCCACCCTCACCTCCTGGTGTCCCCATCTTAGAGCCTGAGCCCTGGGGTCCCAGTCCCTACTGGATACTCTCCTGTAGAAAATTGTGTCCCCCGTGGGCACCACTCTGCACGGCCCCCGTGTTCCCCTGAGGCCTTTGTGCACCCATTACTACCTGAGACTCAGAGGGACGTGCCAGGCTCCCTGGGTCACTGGGGTCCTGCAGGACGTGTCCAACCCACGTCTGCTCTGTGGGCCTGTGCACACGTGTGCAGTATGGCTCTTTTTCTGGGGACTTTTATGCAGTATTTCAATAGATGAACTTACAAATTTAATTTATCGTATATGGATTCAAGATTCAAAAACAAATCATCGTACTGCCACTTTCACTGGGATTAGATTAAATTATACAATCATCATGGAGAATAACATCCTGTTAATATCAGGTCTCCCGATCACACGCATTCTCAAATGAGGTTTATTAATGAACTTCAGAATTACTTTGAAACTTTTTTATAAAATTGAGTAAATTCATGGCCTATCTTAAGGATTGCTCAACATTATAATTTCTAAGTAAGACGTTTGAATTTTTTATACTTTCTAGAACACAGTAAGTACACATGAGGAACCTGTTGGTTTGAGCATAGTTAGTGCATAGTTAGATCTGTTAATTTTCTATAGATTCTCTACCTTTTAATTGTTTTTCAATTCACCCCTCTGATGTGCCAATACAATTATAAAAGCCATGGGTCAAAGGAAATGTCACTTCTTTATTCTCAGTTGTGTGCCATTTTTCTAGCTCCAAACTCCATATGAAATGATGACAGAGTAAAATAGTCTAGGCTTTACCTCAGAAAAACAACTTAATTCTCACCCAAAATTATTCCAGGGCAAACTTATTAAGAAATCAAAGCACTGTTGACCTGGCCATGTTGATCCATTTTCTGTTTTATTAACATTTTATTTTGATTGCTTGCTTTTCCCGAGAGTTAAACATCTCCTGAAAATTATCTTTTCTCTTTGATTTATAACCACGGGAAACATATTACAAATCTTCTTAATTTCAACCATTTGGATATTAGCCCTACTGAAAAATAATCATTCATTCGTATTTTCTGATTATGCTGATTTTCTCTCTTAAAGTTTGAAAACAAAAGCTGTGGACTTGCTCAGGTCTGGACCTTGTTAAATAAAGAGGGGTTAGAGGTTGTCTTTGGGGATAATTATCAAATGATGAGTCATCCACCCATGAAACCTTACCTGACTTTCTAGAGTTTGTCCAACAAGAGAGATGATGATGGCACTTCCCCTCTGAACACTTGTCTCTGACCTATCACCAGTTTACCATCGCCCTGTGTGCCAGGTTCTTTTTGTTTGCCCCTCCCACATTTCACAGACATGACTGTATTCCTTGTTGATGAACAGACTCTGACCTTTCTGGGGACCTGCCTTCTTGTAACCTGTTTTTTTCAAGTAATTGACCTGACTTGTCCTGTATGGACTAATTCACATATATCATTTATATACACACATATCATACATATGGGTGTAGCATAGGTATGCATGTGGACATATAATGTCATAAATAATGTCAGTATTTATGTTAATAGTAGATAAATATGTAATTGTGTATACAGATATATAACTGTATACGATAAAATATATACATGATATATTATAGACACAACGCATCTGCAGTATATATCTGTGGATGTAGTTACACATATATCTATTGTTTTATAAATACAAAATTTACATATCTACAAGTATATCTACAAATATCCTTACACCCATGATTTTTATCTGGTAAATCTACCATTGCTGTTATTCTTAATTATATAAAAAGTGAATTCATGAAACAATAAATGGATGAAAAGCTCCAGGTGAGTGTTAAAATTCAGGCCCCTGAGAGGAGGATCCTGGGTGGGGTGAAGCAGATCCACTCCTGACATTTACCCCTTTGTGCTCCTGATTTCAGGAAGCCCTGATGCCATCCCCTCTTCCATGGGCCCTGGGAGCCTCAGCTGGATGGGAATAAGCTTATGGGTCTTGTGCCTCAGACGGAACACAGAATGCACCGCGCTCGATAATTTCTGTACTGAGACCATTTTTCTCTCCAGTCCTGAGCTCTGGGACAGCTAGCTAACTCTTATCAGAGTCTCTGCATTGGTTTTGAATTCAGACGACAGGGAGGTGAGAGAATCCAGTGAGGAGACACAGGGGACCTGGCAGGGCAGAAACAGGGTTCATTAAGAAGTGGTGTGACAGCCATGATAGAAGTGGGGGCACCGAGCACACAGAACCCAGGAGGGAGGTCGTGTCTCCCCAAGTCCTCACTCACACCCCCACTTCATGACCCCCAGGAGCAGCTGACGCCATCACTCCATCACAGCAGCTGACGGCCCCAAGACTAGTGAGAAACCCTCAGTATGGGGTGATGCGGGCGGTCTCGTCCTGTCAGGGGGCGGGTGCACATTCAGGATCCTGGAGGACTGTGGTCTATACGACCTCTGTGACCCCTTTGTCCACAATTCTCAGCTTCCGAACCCCAAACTACACGCTGGGGAATCTCATCCAGATACGTGTGATTTCCCTGATCCTGCTGGTCTTCAGGGTGCTGCTGTTTCAGGCTCGACCCAGCCCAAGGGGAGCCAGTGGGCAGCAGGAGGTCAACGCAGGAGGAGATAATTTTGCTGTTCAGAGTGGTGAGGCCATGGACTTCACCTGATGATCCAAGAGGTTCTGAGTCAAAATCTGGTACATAAATTAGGGGAGCTGTCTGCTGAGACTGTCAGGGGTAAACGTGGTCTGAGTGCAAAAAAATTATCTGGGGTGTCTGTAGAAGGCTCTTCCTCTATTAAACTGTGATGCTCTCCCCCTGCCATTGTTGACTCCTCTTGACTGTACCCCCTGCCTTGTTTTTCTCATTCCTATGACAGAGGGCATGTCTCACTTTGCAAATTTGGGTCCTCACTTTTTATACCTTCATGTCTGGTCCACTGCCCTGTAATACATTTTGCTTTATTTTTATTTTCCACATTCACTGATGTGTTCTATTTACCTCCATCTCTTCAGGAGAGAAACAGAATGTGTTTTAAATAATTGAATAAATGGATGAAAATCAGGTCCAGTTTGGAACACACACATCCAAAATCATTCTCTAAAACCCATCCTGGACCCAGCAAGCATGGCTGTCTTCATCAGATGGTACCTGGTATAGATTTCCAGATCTATTATCAGTTTGAATGAACACACTGGTGTTTAAACAGACAGCCAGGTAGTGTGTGGGTAAACCAGCTCTAAGCAAATATCATTAAGAAAAAAACCCTATTTGTCACATGTGCCTATTTTTTTGGTGAAAAGAAATGGCCATCCTCAAGGTGCTAGTGCGAACGCATTAAATGCACAGTTGGGATAGAATGGATAAAATGTCTTCGCAAGTGAGTACGATCCAACCTCAACACACTCACAGATGATCTTGCTGTGCAACTATGTTTTCTTCTACCCAGAAGGTCATGGTCATTTCCATCTCAATGTTATGTCACAGTTTCAGTGAAACTACGATTCCAAAATCCTAACACATCCACATGAGAGGCAAAGGAAAAATCAACTGCCAAATCAATAGTGAGAAAAAATGTCTGAGTGCCTGGCATCCCAGTATGTTACTGGTAAGAGTACAAACTGCTTCATTCGGGTTGGGAAATAAACAACTATTACCAGGTATAAGGAGGAGCCACACAGCTCTGGCCCATAGCTTAGACCCTAGAGGAAAACATGTGTGTGTATAGACGAGATACTCTTACAAGAATATTTGTAGTGGTGTCATCCATTTTAGACAAAAACTATAGAAATAAATCTCACAATGAATGCATATCTGTGGTTTACATACATGCAATGGAGTGTTGTTATATGGCAATAAAAAGGCACGAACTGAATACAGATAAATTTTCAAACATGATAGTGAATAAATGAAGGGAAATTTTAAGAAGCATGCATGTATGTAATGTCCAAGAGGAGACAACACTTGTTGTTTAGGGAGGGATGACAAATTTTAACCCTATAAGGAAGGAAAGTTTCCCATGCAATCCATTATGTTTGTAAACTATGAGGAGACATTGGAAGGTCTTGTTCAAGACAAAACCACAGAATCTTGTGAAACGGAAGCTATGTGCTCTTTGACTGTCACTTTTTGAGTCATAAGCTCACTTGTTGTTATGGGTCAATAACACATTTCTATTTATAACCTGTGTTGACTCTCCATACAACTTAGTGAGGTGGGGTTAAAGGAGGATGGAGAAAACTGTAGCCTTCGCATGACACTGAATAATGTGATATTTTATCCAGATAAACAATGTTACCCCGATCTGTTATATCAAATATGTCACGTGTTGACATTATGGTTCCCTCAAAACGTGATCACCTTTTGTCACCATATATATGACACTTGAAACCTATATAATTTTATTTACCAGGGTCACCCCAGTGGATTTAATTTAAAAAAAAGAAAACATGATTGCCACCTGCCTGACAGCATCTCCTGAATACAATCAGACAATGAGCCTCTCTCCCCATTTCTTAGTGAGAAACTGGGCCACCAAGCAAACGCTTTGCCCGATATCACAGGATGTGCAAATGACAATTTAAAATGGATTCTGTGAGTTTCTGAACTCTTATGATCCATGAATCAAACATCACCTCCTCACAGCTGACCTTCCACGATGCACAGACTAGTTGCATCTTCTATTATCTCATCACCAATCTCCAAGATTTATTCCATCTCACATATGTTATCATGTGTAATCATATATTTTACTTGCTTATTTGACATCCATCACATCCCTGAAACTAGGATCAGAGAACAGGACCCATGGAAGTTCAGCACATATTTCAGTTTTCAGGATTGGTATGTTGTGTGAAATATAGTCGATATTTGTGTGTAACTTTTGACAGAATGGATTGGTTAGTGGATTTATTGTGAATGGGTAAAGATAAAGAAAAGAATATTTATTTAGTGTGCACACGCTCTCTCACACACACACATACACTGCAGTGGGCACTAAACCAAGCCAACATCCTTTCCTGCTGACTTTTTCTTTTATTTCAGTAAATTTGGTTCCTCTATCAGCTGGCCGGCCCAAGGATTGTTTATTTTGAACTCCAGGAAGCTGGGACATAAGAAAGAGGTTACAAACTAAAAATGAGACAAGTAAGTCCAAAGTAAACCTGTAGCGGATCAGCTACATAATTTGCTGCCCAGTGCAAATGAAAGTGCAGGTCCCCATGTGCAAATTTCAAGTTGGGGACACAAGAGCATTAATCTAACTTGGAACGTCGTCTACTTGCACAGTTCACCACCCGTGAAGTGCATAGAGCACATGTGATACAGACCAGCATTTTCTGAGTGCTTCCTGGGTGCCAGGCCCTGGACTGGGTGCTGCAGATACCCTCACCATTGAGTCTTCACATAACTGTTAGATGGAGGTCATCTTCTTATTTGTAAAGATGACCTCAGACTCATGAAGTAATTTGCCTAAAACACACTGGATTAGGACAACCGTCAAAAATTACACACAAGTCTCTCTCCAAGCTCCTGTCTGGCCCACCTCACTCCCTCCTGACTCAACCCTCAAAGCATTATCCCAGGTAGCGAGTAGTGAGTAGTGAGCAGGACTCTCGCTCCTGGCTTCATGGTCCTGGTCAGGGTTCCACCCCCATCTCTGTAATGTCAAGGCCGGCAGCTGTGTGCAGGGGATGCCAGACTCTGGGGTTAGAGTTCTCTTGATTCTGTTCCCAGGTGGAAACTTACTGGACATTGTACTTTGAAGAATAGACACAGAATCCTTCAGTCTTGATGTCATCATCAAAAGCAGAGATGATATTTGGGCTGTGGAGAGTTTCCAACAGAAGCAAAGCTCCTATGGCAGGCCTTGAAATACTTGATACCCACAAATATACCTGGATCAGGTATAAAAAGTGCAGACCCTTAAGAGAAGCTCCATTTCCTCAAGGCTGTCTCTGCACCGAGATTCTAAATCGGCCAGCCTTGTCTTCTAAGCACTGTGAAGATTACCAGCCGTGCTCTGAGCTCAGGATAGACGTGCATGTTGAGACCGAGACCGGAACAATGATTGCATCTGCACAATGACTGTGAACATTGTAAGAGCCCCTAACAGAAATACTTCTAGAGGTAGTGATGACGGGACAGGTGCCTGGATAGCCCACCTACCCACCCTCCACTTTCTGTTTCTGCACACACACAGAGTCCATGCGCATAATCAGCCCTCCTGGCAGTATCTGGGGACAAGCCCTGAGTCACAGGGGTGCTGAATCTCACGATATCTCCACAGATATATCACCATAATAATGGTCAGTGTCTTTCACATAACAAGGCTACATGCAATTTTGTGAAGTTTCACTTGTAATGAATTGGTTCTTGTATAAGTCACATGAGAATGTTAGTAATATTATCCACAGTTTCAAATGAGGAACTTGAGGTTTGGAGATTGCGTAGCAGGCTCAGAGTCACAGAGCCTAACTAAGGGTGGAAGACTCAGGAATAAGCTTGGGCTGCCAGATCCCAGAGCCCAGGTCTTGAAAAACATGCATTTCCACCCTGAATTGGATTACTGGGGCTGTCCTAACATCGCCACGTACCAGTTGGATTAAGCAACAGAAATTTATTCTCTTACAAGTCCAGAGACGAGAAGTCCACAGTCAAGGCATCAGGAAACCCATTCATTTCATAGGTTCTAGGGAAAAATCTCTCCTGATCCTTCTAAGCCTCTGTTGGCCCCAGGCACATCTTGGTTGATGGCAGCATCACTCCATCTCTGCCTCCGTCTTCACATGGCTGGCATCGTCTTACATATCTCTGTCTTCATATGGAATCCTCTTGCTGTGTCTCTTCTCTTCATCTGATGGGATGTTGAATTACTGTCGACCCTCACGCAGTAGGACCTTAACATAACTTGATTACATCTGCCTGCAAAGACCCTATTTCCAAATAAGGTCCCTTGCACAGGTGCTGAGACCAAGGACTTCGATGTATTCTTTTAGGGACCCAAATTCAACTCATAGCAGCATCCAGAAGAAAAATATACATGGAAATGAATTTTGGAAAGAAGGCACGATACTCATACATTAACAAAACAGAACAGGTGGAGGTCCTATTTGAAGCAAATTTGGGAAGACCTAAACCAATGGATAGACATCACAGGATCATGGCTCGGAAGGATCAACATTGTGAGATGCAAGACTCTCCAAAGTGAGCTACAAATTCGATGCAATGTCTAGCGAAGTCCCAGTGGGCTTTTCTGCAGAAATGAAAAAGCCAACCCTCCTATTCAAGTGGAATTGCAAAAGACCCCGAATGGTTAAATAACCGTGAAAAAGACAAGTTGGAGACCTCACACTTCCTGACTGCAATACTCAACACGAAGCCTCAGTGATCAAAACGGTGTTGTATTGGCATGAGGACAGACCTATCGATGCATGGATAGAATAGAAGACAAGAAATAAGCCTATTCATAAGTTTCGTTGATTTGTGACAAGGGCGCCAAGACCATTCAATGGGGGAAAGAACAGTCTCTTCAACAGACTCGATATCTGTATGCAGAAGAAAGAATTTGTACCGTTACACACGCCATATACAAAAATCAACTCAAAATGGATCAATGCCAGAGCTAAAACTTGAAATAACAGAAAAGTTACAAGTAAAATAAAGCATAAGAAGGAGCTAAAATTATAAAACTGTTAGAGGAAAATATAAGATAAACCTTTACAGCCTTAAACTTGACAGTGATTTCCTAGCTATTACAGCAAAAGAACAAGCAACAAAAGAAAAAAGTAGATGAACTTTATCAAAAATGAAAATTTGGGAGGAAAAAAGTGCCGTGGGCAATACAGGCTCTGTTCATCCCTCTAGCAATCAAATCGAAGTTGTGACAGAAGCAAGGAGCAAACAGCAATGAAAATCACTTGGGATCTAGACAAACAAGCCATACAATTAGAGAGAAATCTAGGAAATCTAAGAAATTACACTGCAACGGCAGAAGGTAGTACAGGGCGAGGGCGTGAGGCTGCCGGGTCTTGAGCAGGTGAGACGGAAGCTGCGGCAGAGGCGGCAGCAGCTGCAGACGCCTATTAAAGGGGCCGCGTTTCGCGAGTGACAGACCTGCTCTCTCTGAGCAACAGTGCCAGTTGGGCTGCGCAGGGGGCACCAGGGACTTACAGGGGGACACTGAATTGTCAGAGTGAGGGCCAAGGCGAGACTTGCTCTGTACAGAAGTGCGGGCGGTATCCATTAGCTCTGCCCCATCCCAGTGCATGGTCTCAGCACTGCCATAGTGGAGACATCATCAAACTGGATAACAGGTTGCTCCACTCAGAGGATTCCCCGAAACTCCACCTCCCCCAACTCGCGGCCCCGCCCAAGCCACATCCAGATGTATCCTTAGCTAGTCAGGTGCTCTTTGCTGAGCAGGGCCTAGACTCATACCGGTAGGAGATGACCTTGGTTTCTGGTGTGGCCTTTTGAGGCAACTATAAGCACAGCATCTGTTGACTGCTTGCTGAATTTTAACAGGTGGCCCCAGAGGGGCACAAACTGGGGCTAAATTTGGCCTGCAGCTAAATCTGTACCACTGGACGCCTACCACTCAAAGCCACACAAATAAGACTGGGAGACTTAAGAGCTTTGCTTAGTACATAGAAACATACAGAAAGGCAGTCAAAATGGGAAGATGAAGCAGAAACCGTATGAAAGAATCATATGAGAGAACAGAGCACAGATCTAGAAATAATGAAGTCAAGCAGTCTAACAGATGCAGAGTTCAAAACACTGGTTTAAAGATGCTCAATGAACTTATGGGAGTGTAGATGAATGCAGTGAGAACTTTAACAAAGAGATAAAAAACATAAAAATGGAAATGGAAATTATAAATGAGAACCAGTCAGAAATGATGAACACATTATCTGAGATGAAGAGTGTATTAGAGGGAATCAACAGAGTGGATAAAGAATAGGATCAAACCAATGCTATAGAGGATGGGGTAGCCAAGGACTCTCAATCAGAATGGCAAGGGGAAAAAAGCCAAGACTATAATAATAATTTAAGGAGCCTATGGGACACAATTAAATGTAAAAATGTCCATGTCATTTTTCTTCAGGGGTACCTGAAGAAAAACAAGAAGTTGAAAAGGTATTTGAAGAAATAATGATGTTAAACTTTCCTAACCTGGTGAAGGAAATAGACATATAACCCCAAGAAGCTCAGAGTCTCAAGAAAGAGGAACCCAAAGAGGCCCACAGCAAGACACAGTATAATTAAAATGCCAAAGGTTAAATACAAAGACAGAATCTTAAAAGCAGCAAGAGAAAACAGTTAGTTATCCACAAGGGTCCACCCATAAGATTGGCAGTTGATTTCTCAAAAGAAATCATGCAGGACAGAAGAGCTTGGCAGAAATATTCATTGTGATTAAAATCCAGGATCTAGAACACTTTATCCAGCAAAGCTATCATTTAGAGTCGAAGGACAGATAAAGAGCTTCCCAGACAAAAATAAGCTAAAAGAATTTATCAACACCAAGCCAGTATTACAGGAAATGTTGGAGGGACTTCTTTAAGAAGACAAAACATGTATCAAAAACAGAAATAAAGAATGGTAATAACTACATTCCTATCAAAAATTCCGTCAAATGGAAAAGAATTAAGTGCTCCAACAAAAAGATGGAGTGGCTGAATGGATAAGAAAACCAGACCCCTACATATGCTGCCTACAGGAGACTCACTTCAGATTAAAAGACACACACAGACTAAAAAGAAGGGGACGGAATAAGATATAGCCTTGATAGACCTAGAGAGTATTGCGCTCAATTAAATAAGTGAGCTGGAGAAAGACAAATATCACATGGTTTCATGTATATGTAGAATCTAAAGAATGAAATCAGCAGCAACAACAAATATGGAAACAAACTCACAGATATAGAGAATATTTAGAGGGACACTAGATGGGGGGTTAGGGGGACAAAAGAGGCAAAGAGATTAGGAGGTACAAATGGATAATTACAGACTGGACATGGAGATGTAGAGTGTAGCATGGAGAAGATGGTTAATAATGTTGTAATAAATATTTAAGGCGGAAGAGGGGTACTAGATTTAGTGGGGTGATCACTTTGAGTATTATGTGGACCTCTGATCACTATGCTATACAGCTGAAACTGGTATATTATTGTATGCAAACTATAATTGAAAAAACTCATTGAGTTGTACAATGTAAATACAAGCAACTAATGGTCTATTATACTTCAATAAAGATGGGGAAAAATTAAAATTTGTGTGCATCAAATGACACTATAAAAATAAAATTGAGATTCTTTACTAAGGAAAAAAGATTGTAAAAGACAACCCACAAAACTAGAAAAAAATATAGGCAAATTATACACTTAAGGATCCTTTAATAAGCGTCCAGTATTCACAACATATAATGAATACCTTTAACTCAACAACAAAAAGACAAACAATCCAATTTCAAAAAAAAGGTCAAATGGATTGAGGAGACATTTCTACAAAGAAGATATGCAAATGCTAGAATCCTAAGAAAAGATGTTCAGTCCTAAGAAAAGATCATTAGTCATTAGGGAAATGCAAACAAAATCATAATGAGATACCATTTTGCACCCTCTAGATTGATGTAATTTTAAAAATTAAAAAAAAGAACAACAACAAGCTTTGGTGACAATGTGAAGAAAGTGGAACCACATACATTGTTGGTGAGAAAAGGAAATGATTCAGCCTTCAGCTCCTGCGAAAATCAGTTTGGCAGTTCCTTAAATAGTTAATCCTAGAATTACCATATGAGAATGCCTTCTAGGTATATAACTCAAAGTTTTCGTTATGCAAGATAAATAAGTCCTACAGATGTGCTATAAACACATCGCCTACAGTTAAAGATATTTCATTGTGCACGTAAAAATTTGTGACAAGGGTAGATCTCAAGTTAAAAAAGAAAAAAGAATTAAAACAGGTATTCAAATAAACACGTGTTTATAGAAGCACTATTCACAGTAGATAAAGGGTGGAATCAGCACCAAAGTCCTTCCACTCATGAATGGATAAACAAAATGTGTTGTCTCATATCACTAGAATATTATTTGGCCACAAAAGGAACGAAGTACCAACGCCTGCTGTACTGTGGATGAACATCGAAAACATGAAGCTATGTGAAAGAATCCAGACATGAAAAGATGCATGTTCTAGGGTTCCATTTTTCTGCAATGTCCAAGAGGAGGAAACTGATGAAGACAGAAAACCAACTGATGGGTTTGTCAAGGACTGAGCTGGAGGATGAAATGGAAACTGACTGCTTCGTGGATTATTTTGAGGTCATGAAAATCTCATAAGTAGGTAGATGTGGAGATTGCAACAAAAAGTGAATTGTATACTTTAAAGTGGTCAATCAATACTGGATGTCCTAGAGAGTACAACCAGGCAAGAGAAAGATGTAAAAGTCATCCGGATAGGAAATGAAGTAGTCAAACTGTCGCTATTGGCAGATGACATGATTCTCTATATAGAAATCCCTAAAGACTCCACAAGAACACTTCTATAAATAATAACAAATACAGTAAAGTCTCTGGTTACAAAATCAATGTTCAAAAATACATAGCGTTCCTATACTCTAATAATAAAGTGTCAGGAAAAGAAGTGGAAAAAATAATTCCTTTTGCACTTCCAACAAAAAGAATAAAATATCTAGGAATAAATCTAATGAAACATGTGAAGGACCTATATAATGAAAACTATAAGACCCTATTAAAAGAAATCGAAGTTACAAAGAAATAGAAAGATATTCCGTGTTCTGGATTGGAAGAATCAACATAGTTAAAATGACCTTATTATCTAAAGCATTATACAGATTTAATGCAATCCCCATCAAAATCTCATAAGAATTTTTTAAAGAAATAGAAAAAAAAATCATCAGATTTGTATGGAAGTACAAAAGACCCCGAATTGCCAAAGCCATTCTGAGAAAAAAGAACGAGGCTGGAGGCATCACTCTGCCTGACTTCCAATTATACTACAAAGCAACAGTAATCAAAACAGCGTAGTATTGGCAAAAAAAAAAACAAAACAAAACAAAAAAAAAATAGACACATGAACCAGTGGAACAGAATCGAGAGTCCAGAAGTAAACCCATATCATTTAAGCAAATAATTTTTGAAAAAAGAAAAAACAAACCCAAAAACATACAGTGGAAAAAGAAAGCCTCTTCAATAAGTGGTGCTGGGAAAACTGGAAAGTCACCTGCAAAAGAATGAAACTAGACTGTTGTCTATCACCACTCACCAAAATTAACTCACAATGGATTAAGGACCTGACTATATATATAGCCATTCTAACAGGTGTGAGATGGTATCTTGTAGTGAGTTTGATTTGCATTCCCCTAATAGCTAGCGATGTTAAGCATCTTTTCATATATTTATCGGGCATTTGTATGTCCTCTAGGGAGAAGTGTCTGTTCAGGTCCTCTGCCCATTTTTTAATTGGTTCATTTGTTTTTTTGTTGTTATTGAGTCATAAAATGACTCAATAAAATGAAACAATAAAATGCATAGAAGAAAACATAGGAGCTATACTCATGGAATTTGGACTTAAAGAAGATTTTATGAATTTGACTTCAAAGGCAAGGAAGTAAGAGCAAAAATAAA